>NW_024883593.1:0-68843 GCF_019059575.1 Amphibalanus amphitrite
GCACCAATGCACCGCGGAGGTTGCGCCCGCGGCTCCATCTTGTCCCGATAAAAGGAAGAGGTCAAAACTAAATAGGATCCCCGTTGACGTCACATGACCGCACCAAATGCACGATGAGAAGGTCTCTGATAGAAAAAGCCACTTGGAGCCTCAATTGCAGCTCAGGTGCTCCACGCTTTCTTATGTACATACACCTAGCATAAAAAGCCATTTAAGCGTTCACCTACCTATGCCTACAGCCTAAAAGCTTACTAAATGAATGTGTATCATCACTTGCATGATCGTTGATAAGTGATCGCTGAAATAAACCCTTGAACAGGGATTAAACAAAATGCACGTCGGCCTTCGGTTGCGATGTTTTAAAATCAATTTCTTCGTGTCATCATTGCCACTTTATTTTTAAAAAAATATGCGCGTGGTAATTCCTAATAATATGCATCGTTCTTATCCTTTATGGACATGTATTTAGGTACGGACTACGGTTACTCGCGTATGGTATGCAACTAATATTAATACTTCGTGTTCGTGTTTGTGAATTTTATTTTCACAAAGGTACTGGTAAATTTTTCCATGCCTGCACATTATGGTCTCCTTACACAAAACTTCGTCCTCTACGAACCTATCTTCTTTGTCTCGTAAGCGTTCATATAGGGCGCTATTAATATCCCATCTTTATCACATTTCTGATCATGAGGAATGATTCATCGGCCCCATAAATTTACAAATGAGCCACAATCCAATCATGACACCAGCGCCGGCGGAGTGGGGCGTCTCCGGCTCGGCGGCGCGACCGAGCTGGCTCGAGACGGGTGTCCGCTTCCTCGCCGGATAACGAGACGATCTCAGATACGTATGACGTCGTTACCGAACAGCTGCCGTCGTTCGATTCGCCTGATTTGTCTCGGTTCTGACGAGTCAGCGCGGATAGCGGCGGCAGCGGCTCGGCTCGGAGCGACCGCTCTCTGGGCGGCAGGAGAAACGAGAAAAAGGTCGGCAGGTTGGGGACCGGGCGGAGTGGGGGAGGGGGGGGGGTTGTGGAGGGGAGGTTTAGGCAGGTGGCCACGATAGTGCCGCGGGGTGGAAGGATAGCACAACGGAATAGGATACCCAGAACGATATAGTGGGGCGTGTGAAAGGATAGTGGAACGGCTTAGTGAAAGGGCATGGTGGGATGGGATGATGGTGGGTCCGGGTACGGGATGGAAGAATGGAATTGGGGACACTAGTGTTCAGCGGTTGATATAACTATAAAGCTGTCCTTTTGCTTTTTCACCAAGTTAGATGCGATCACGATTGAAGTGTTAGGGGCTGCGCTTTGCCCCGCTCTTTTGTTTTGATCGCTGGTACTTTGCATGATTACTATCGCTACCGCCGATATCTGTCATGATAAATCAGCGAACGATACCGCGATCTAAAGCAGTCACATCAACAAAATATACGTAAGCATTAGCTGGGCGATTAGAACGCGAACCGTCTGCTTTACGTAAACATCGCCGAGAAGTGGGAACATCTTTCGTCGTTGCGCGGTTTTCGATTCCATCCACAGCGTACGAGGCCTGATCAAAAAGTATCCGACCTTTGTCCCCAAATAATAAACGCGAATGCTTACAGAGTTCGAACTGTATTCACACTCAAAGTACGCCCCTTGCGACTATACACACTTAGCCCAGTGGCCCTTCCATTGCTGGAAGCACTGTGAGAAGTCACTCTTCGCGATCGCCAACAGGGCCATTGTCGTATTCGTTTTGATCCCCTCTGTGTCCTGAAATCTGGTGCCTTTCACCGGCATTTTCAACTGGGGGAACAGCCAGAAGTCACATGGGGTCATATCAGGTGAGTATGGGGCCTACCGCACCTGCGTGATGCCGTGCTTGGCCAGAAACTTATGCACGAGACGGGCTGAGTGGGCTGGCGCTTTGTCATGGTGAAGCTGCCAGTCCTGCGTCGCCCACAACGCCGGTCTCTTACGCCGCACCGCGTCCCGTAGATGACGCAGAACTTCCATATAGTATTGTTTGTTGATCGTCTGACCTTCTGGAGCATACTCATGATGGACAACACCCTGATCGTCACCGTCGTCAACACCCATTTCAGGATTTCTGCTCGCCGAGGGCCTGCCAGGCCGCATGTCGCTCTCTACTGAACCTCAACCGTTCTTGAAGCGGTTCTACGAGAACTTGATTTGGGTAACGCCCATCGCTTCATCGCCGAATGTCAGCTGAACTTACCTGATGGTGTCGGACTGCGTTTCCCCAAGTTTCTGACAAAATTTGAAGCAATATCTTTGCTCATTTCTTTCGGTCATCTTGACGCTGAGAGGAAATGCGACGACCGAGCAGTAGGCACGTGCATACAAGCAACGCTGGACAGTGACTGAGCTGGACGTGGACGCTGAAAATATGTGTGCACGTGCACAACGATTAAGGTATCATCCACACAGGGTATCACACACCTGAGCCTAATGGCCTTCGAGCAAAAAATGGGGTCGGATACTTTTTGATCAGGCCTCGTATGTGCGTAGACTCCGGATCAAAATCATCTCCAGGAGCCGCGGGGCGGCCAGCCGTCCGTTCCAGCGGTGCGCTGAAGGCGCCTCGCGCGCGCGTTCCATTTCCCTCTGGCTGCGACAGCGGCTCGGCTGAATTTATGACATCAGCTCACACTCCCGGCTATCACCTCTGCAGAACGGTGAAGTGGGCATTTCCAATTCCAGCTCTACAAAGCTATCTCCCGCTGAAGACTTGATAAGATAATTACTTCTCCCGTGGCCTGAATTAGATATGTCTGTGCGACGATGCATAACAAGAAACGTCGCTTCCACTCTCTCATATTTTTATCCCGGCTGGGGATGAGGTTTTCAGCCGGAAAGTCTGAAAGCAGGCCAGATATATGAGTGCGCGGAGTAATCCATGACCACAATTCAACGTTCGCGAGCTCTATGCAGAGATTGTGAGGGAGCCGACTCTCTTCCTTTTGTGAGGTGTAAATGGCTTCATCTCGGTATGCGAGCCAGCACAGTTGTGGCGACAATAGGTCACTAGAGGGCTGAAATTCTTAGAGTAGCGCTGAGTCTTTGAAGTGGCTCAGTAGGAGTGATTACTGTTGATACTTTGCACGACTACAGTCGACAGATACCACGAATTGCGCAGATAAACTACTTCGTGCCTTCAGCGTCCAGGGTCTATAGCCTCCGTGTGAATGAGGCCTGCCATCAATAGAATACAAATGAACTCTAAACTCAATCCTTCAAAAGATCCCTGGATGACGGACAAACGTCGTCGGCTGTAAATGTGACATTGACTTGTATTGTTAAATTGTTGTTATTATTTATCAGAGCCTTTCTGGTGATGCAGGCTTTTCAAGTTGCCGCCTTTGATGGAGTTGAGCAGGAGAGCTCCAGTCTTAATCACTTGAACGTTAACCCGCGCCCCGTTGGGCTCTGCCGAGCAACGCGCCCCGTTGGGGGGCCATTTGGCCCCCCCCCCCCCAAGATCTCGAGAACCACGCAACCTAGCGACAAGCGGCAAACGGTGTTGGATAGCCCTATCAGGGAACTACCTTGTTACCCAATTTTATTGACCTAGGTCAAACCGATGACGTCACAGGTCAGGTCAAAGGTCGAATTTTCACCGTTTACAGGCATTTCAAGAAATGCGTTGTAAAATCGAGTAAAATGCATTTCATTGAAAACCATCGATGGGGAAATGTTCTTCAAACACATATTTTGCTATTTGAGGTCACTGACACCAGGTCAGGTCACAGAGGTCAGGTCACTGGGGGGTCACAATATGAAAGTGTCGTGTGATACATGTTTTATGGTCAATTTTACATGAAAAATGCGATTATGTGGGTCAGGCAGCCTTTGGGGCCAGCTTAGGTCACGTTTTGGTCAAGGTCAGGTCAAGTCAGGTCAAGGTCAGGTCAAGGTCAGGTCAAGGTCAGGTCAAGGTCAGGTCAAATTAGGTCAAATTCCAAAGTTGATATTTTTGCATAAAATGGGTATCGAATCGATGCAGCTCGTCACGGGGAGTTCAATGGTGGTCTTTGTTTTGCCGTACGTGGTCTAGAATCGCTAAAAATTGAGCTAAAAAAATTTAACGTCATCATTTTTGAACAGTTTTTTCGCTAAACTTGGCCAAATACGAGATATCGATCTAAAATTTGGTATGTATATAGAAGAGCGCAGGGACTATCACATATATTCCGTTTTTTTCGAAATTCGGATTTTTTTTTATTTTTTTTTAGTTTTTCTAAAAAAAATCATTTTTTTTGAATTTTTGAGGGTCAAAAACCCAAAATTTTGAAAATCCGAGATAGCAGTTTTGTAGCGCCGCTTTTTGTTTACCAGACCATATAAAGAACTTTGAAATTGCTTGATACCTAACTGTAGATTTGGTGAGCGTTTCAAGATTGCATGTTTTTTGTTCAATTTTGCTCGAACATGACCTCAGTTTGACCTCAATAACTCCTGACCTAAGGTGACCTAAGACTTGAAATTTGGTGTGAAGGTGTCAAATTGATGCCCGGGAAGGTACTGAAAATTTGGCGGCGCTGCGCGCCGCCGTTTTCTAGCTATTCAGGAAAAACCACAGGGGGCCAAAATGGCCCCCCCCCCAACGGGGCGAGGGTTAATTAATTAATTTGTAAATAGGGTCTTAAATTATTCATTTCCTGCCGGGTAGTACAGACTATAGATATTCTGGCCTCAGACATCTATCCATTGTTTTCATGCATTATAAACAACACAAACTAGATGCTTTTGTGCTGAAAATCATGATCCTGTAGGATGTGATGCTAGAAGCTGTTCTGAGTTAGTGACATAGATAGCATCTTGCGCGTCATCTCGTACAGTATACAGTATACCTACGGTGTGGCGGTGCTTTCGTGTGTACGGTGATTCATGTATTGTATACGGTGTGGCCGAGACTGTGGACGGACATCGTCCTGCTCTAAGATTGTTCTCATCCTGTAGCTTGCAGTGCTAACTAGATGACTTGAGAACAGTGGCGCGGGAACAGGGGGGGGCTAGCGGGGGCTGAGCCCCTCCAACTTTTCGGCTGGGGGGGCTCGTAATGTATTTGAGCCCCCCCAGCTGGAGGAATCGAAATCGGAAATCTACCAACATAATTTCATATATTCATACATAGGCGCGGGAACCGGGGGAGGGGGCAGAGGGGGAAGCTTGCCCCCACAACTCTGGGGCCGTGGGGGCGGTGCCCCACAACTTTTCATGAGGCCAGGAACCGTTGGGGCAGCTTGTTCTCCCCAAATTAGGGGTTGTGGGTCACAAAGGAAGAAAGCAGGTAAGTGAAAAAGCCACCTCTTTCACTGGCTCGGCAACTCATTGGCAGATTAAAACCTTTATTCCAGGCTACCAAAACGTCAGTTTCTTCACTCAGCTGGGACGGAGTCACAGAATACCTCACTTTTTTTTTTGCAAATATTTTCGTTTTTTCGTTGAAAAGGCCAAGGTCTGAAAAATAAGTGGTCTAAAACCGGTGAGAAAACTAGATTTGGGGGTACCCTAGGCTGATCTCTATTATGGTTGAGCCCCCCCCCAGTCTTGAAGAAGTTCCCGCGCCACTGCTTGAGAAGACTTTTGAGCTGGGGCTAGGGATTCGATACAAAAGCAATAATGAAAACGTCTCGAGACTGCCAAAACGTCTCTGATTTTATGGGCTGAAATTGTTTTATTTTATTTATTTAAACATACAATGATATCCACTCAAAGCTCTTCAACTGTCCGCTTACAGGTTAGAGTGACAAAAATGAAATTTTATGCAGAGAAATCAGACAAAGATGGCAGGAAAGCAGGCTCTTTGGTACCTCTGGCAGTTCTTGAGTGATGTGATCAATTGTGGAAGGATCCGAACAGAAATATATCATCACGGAGCGCTGAAATTAGTTGCGTGCTTTTCGCGCTAATGCCACTTGCCGATAGATGCTTTTGTAACTTTTCCGCTAAATCCAATGAAACTAATTGATGATAATGATAAAAGGCGTAGATTGTAATGATGTATTCATTTTGAAATATTGCTAACCATGATTACGGTTTTGCATACCATTCGTCATGTAAAGCAGCACAAATTTGTACTTCTTTCTGACAAATCCGCGGCTCAGTCACCGCCGACAAATGGTTACCGCCTCTCTCACATATTAAGGAATTCGTTGCGACAGCATCTGTCAGTATTTGCCGGAACCTGCGGTGCAAATGCATTCTGAAGAATTCATCGCAGTCTGAGTGCTCCCGCCAAAGAATAAACATTTACCCTAATTGAACCTGTCACCTCGGTAGCAGTCTAGACAAAGTTTCAGTTACAGCAAAAATGCACTGACTGCGTTGTTTATCAGCATCAGCAGGCATGTGCTTCATATTTCATCAGAAGCAGCCAAAGTGAGAAAAGTCTATTCATGGATAGGACCCGTGTAAACAATCTTCAGTCGACGTGGGCCTGAGATATGGTTGCAAGCTCTGTTTTTTTTTTGCGCTGTCCACCAGCTGAATAGCATTCTTCTTGGTATGTATGTATAATCGATCTGGCCGCCTTCATTTTCAAGTAATTGGTGGCATCTGAGACACCTTATTTGCCTTAATTAATCCATTAAAAAACGCATTCAATGACATAGCTGACAATTGACAGCCTTTGGCCTGTGCATACCTACTTTGTTAGAATGCACTAAAAGACCAGGCTATTTCGGTTTCAGTTTTCGCCCCTGCGTCCTCTGCAATAACTCAGGGTCCCCCTGACAGCGATTGGTCGGCCGGTCTGAAGTGGCTCGTCGCGCCCGACGCCCGGCGTCACGGGCCCGGCGTCGGCCGGCGGCGCCGACAGCGGGAGGGTCAGATCAACATCCATTACGCGCCGCAAGTGGCAAGAGTGGTCTAATGTCGGCGCTCCGACTGGCCCCGGAGCGACGCATCGATCCCCGCGGAGGCTCGGCAGCCGAACTTCTGTAGCCGGACCGAACCTGGCGAGAGAGACGCTGCTGGACTACATAGACCTGACCACAGCGGGACCGGGTCTGTGGCCTCGGCACCAGCAGCGGGACAGAACCTGACCGAGTGACACAGCTAGACGAAATTTGGCGAGTGATCCCGCCAGACCCAGGACTAAGTTTAATTATGTGAAGCCACCGACGGGACTACTTGACAGACCACACCTGACCATATTACGCTGCTGCACCCAAGCTGACCGATTGACGCAATGTTAACCCGCGCCCCGCTGGGGGGGGGGGCAGAATCTGCCCCCCCCTCCCGTTTGTCGCCAATAACTTCTAAACGCGTTACGCTAGCGACGTCAAACTTTCAGTACCTTATCATACATCAATTTGACACGTTCCCTGAAAATTTGAGCGAAATCCGTCGGAAATTTTTTGAGAAATTGACGTTTTAGTGACGTCATGTTCGCCATTTTCGCCTCAAAAACGGCAAAATTTCAAACGCCGCTAACATCTTCATTTTTAAAGGAATCAAGACGTAACAAAAAAGGTTATACGTGATTCTACTTTGTCTATCAAATGGCTATCTCGGTTTTTTGAAAATTTTGGATTTTGGCCAAAATTTTTCCAAAAAACTGACTTTTTTGGGAAAATATTTATAAAATCCAAAATTTTGAGTGTATCGAAAAAACCGGAATATATGTCAAAGAAGTGGTCTATGTGCACCTACATACCAATTTTTAGAAGAATCGGTTCAAAAATGTGGGAGTTATTCAAAATTTTATGACGTCACGACACACAAAAATTTTGAAAAATGATTTTTTTGAAAGTTCTAGACCTCGTACGGAAACAAAAATAGCACCATTCGATTCGCCGTGAAAAACTGCATCGAATAGACACCTTTTTAGGCCTTAACAACCAACTTCAAAATTTGACCTCACTTGACCTGACCTTGACCTGACCTCGACCTGAAATTCATCCAGAGGTGGTCCATATCACTTATTGAGTGTGCCTATTGAATTCCATGAGTAAAATGACCCATAAAACATGTGTCGCACATACCCTTTTCTATATTTTGTTTTTGGTGACCTGACCTGACCTGACCTGACCTTGACCTTGACCTTTGAATGACATTGTGTGCAACGAATATTGTCTTGGTAGTCTAAGAACACGTTTTGGGCAATCAGTCTCAGTCCATTCTTCGGCAACTACGGTGCAAGGCCGATACTGTAGAAACTTGTATTTTGTACCCTTGACCTGACCTTGACCTGACCTCTGACCTACTTAAGCAAAAAAAATTGGGCTCTAAAGATCCGCCTTGTTGAGAGCTTTCGATTGCCGTTTTCCCCGTCTTTCTACGACCATCGGTTCGGAAGTTAGACAGGGGGGGGGCAGAATCTGCCCCCCCCCCCCCCAGCAGGGCGCGTATGGCTGAATAGCCCAGCGGGGCGCGGGTTAAAGATCTAAGCACTTGCCAGAGTAATAAACATAGACCGGACTGGCCAGACCAAATCTGATAACCTTTGGCCGTCTGTCGAACCAAACCCGACCAATGATCACCTGACCGGCGCCAGTCTCTGCCGTGCGTGGCACTGACACCACTCGCCACTCAGCTCCGCAGCCGGACCAGCTATTACGGACAGCCGTGAAACACCCAGCCGCCGCCCAAACGGCCGCCGTTCACGGACACAGTCTGACGGCAACTCATTTACGCGACTTGTAGCCGTATGATGGCCCACTAAAAATGTTAATCACGCCGGACGTGAAGTTTATGGCCGGCGTCATGAAATATTCCCTGTGTTAGGTGTTAGGACGTTACACCATTAATGTCATTTTGTTTCAAGGTTGTTTCGAACCATCTGTTGTTTTGATGCATATGAAGCTTATGCAGACGATTTGATCTGGTAAAACATGCCTAACTTTAACTCGTAAAACTTTTTCCTAGCTTTTTTATAAATACGCAATATGATCATTATTATTATTAAGGAGTTTTTATTACAAATGCAATCAATACTCTATCAGATTATGAGATTTTATCTAATAAATTTGCTCGTGTAGCTTGTTTATCGTTGAATTAATATGGACGGTTTCACTTATCTGGGACATTTCCAGCTTCCACATCATCTCTCTCCCCAGCCGCGGCTATTATCGGCCCCGGGCCAGCTATCGTGACGGTGCCGCCGGCCCTGCGGCCTCCCCAGTCCGCCCCGGAGCTGAGGGAGTCGGTCGGCCGCGCCACGCACCGGACACCCTCAGACGGCGATTAAGCCCTTCGCGGCGAAATAATTGGCACCGGCCGCGTGCGGTGTTGTCACCCCTGCGCGCAGCCAGCTCCGGGTCATTAAACGCCACTCGCTCGGCCGCGCTGGCTGGGAGGTCCCCGCTGCGGCAGCACAGAGGGCCCAGAAAGGGGAGAGGAAATTAGGAAACTGAGATGGCAACCCGAGACGACCCCTCCGCCAATCTAACCGGATCAGGTCACTGGTTATCGGGCCCTCATGCTGTTACGGCTAATAAGATCAGCCTGTATGTTGCTAGGGCAGTGCTTGAGCTTCATATTTGATGAGCAAAAGAAACAAGATTGGTGGAAGCCTTTTATAGCTCAAAGGGAACGCTATTCGCTCGGCTTCGACCTACAGTGTGCAAATGGTGATCGCTTGTTTCTCAATATCACAATGACCGGTGTAACCATTGGCTTCAATTATTGTGACGAAAGCATCCTTCGACGACGATGCATAGGCGCCTGAATTGTATCATATTTCTGAATGCAGTGGTTTTCCAAATGTATGTTTTTATAGTTTTTTTGCTCCAAACAATGGTAGCTGAATGCAGCCCAATGTGACGGCCACTTCTACCATCGCTCGGAGTAATACGTGCCAAGAGCCATTTCCCGCGGCGTGGGCTGGACGCTCCCCTCTCCTCTCCTCTGCGCGTTCATCAAACCGTCGTCGCTTCTGCAGTCTGATTAGCCGCTGCGTTTATAGCCGGACATGCACCAGGTCCGGCGGCTCTGTCCAGATGAGATTAGGCGTCAGGGACCAACTTTTCTCTCGACGCCAAAACGACCGCCCCTGCTCGGACCCGGCGGCCCGCCCTCGCCATCGTCTTCCCGAGGCCATTTCACGCACAACGGAGCGTTCCCAAGGCGTAGATCAAGTCTGCGTTACACCTATACCAATGCCAGATACATCTCTTCTACCGGTAAACACAATCGGCGGCGGCGCCGGCCAGCTCTTGTTATCCGCTTTTCCGCTCTGCTCCGCGCCGCGCGAAACGGCCCCTTTGTTTCGTGCCCGTCAAAATGCGGATGATGAAGGGCCCCAACTGGCCCCCGGGGCGGTATAGGCACGCCGGAAACGAGCACAGCTCGCCGGCCATATCGTCCGCTCTCGGCGCCGCTCCAGAGGGACGGACTCCCCCGATCGCCACCGGACGCAATTGAATTAAAAGGCGCAGCGCTGGTCTCTGTGGACGTTGACGGCCGCAGGGTAACGGTGAGAAGGCGAAATGGGGAGGAGAGAGAGAGAGAGAGAGAGAGAGAGAGAGAGAGAGAGAGAGAGAGAGAGAGAGAGAGAGAGAGAGAGAGAGAGAGAGAGAGAGAGAGAGAGAGAGAGAGAGAGGGAGAATGCAGAGATATGGTAACATAACTGAAGGAACCGGGAAACGGTGAAAAGAGAGTGATGAAGCGAGTCGACTCTGGAAGTCGTGAGATAGTATTGGTGACAGGGAACAGACATCGTTGAGATGGTGACATGTGGAGGGCGAGCCAGGCAGAGGGAAGATGGTGACATGTAGGGAGCAGAGCTAGACAGTGGGGTGATGATGACAGCAAGAATAACTGGATGGTATCTGAAAGGGTCTGTTGACAGCTATAAGAATCGTCTGGTATACTGTCATTGGCAATCAACGGTGAGCGGTGTGGCGGGCGTGGAATAGGCTGGGGAAAGGCATTGTTACCATCCTGTGGTAGAAACGTATGAATGCTTGGCGACGGAAATTTATCTAATGAAAAGGCATCGATTAATGGCCACGACTACAAAATTCTGAACCTTTTAATATGCATGAATTGTTTATTGTGGTATGAAATATGGTACGTAAAATATCGATATTGTGGAGCTGATGGTAAACACCTGCGGCACTCAGCTTTATTCGCAATGCCTTCTTTTCCAGTTCTGGGCGAACGGAATTCCCCGGAGAGGGCGGACGGCGGAAATTGCGTTTTGTAGTTTGGTGGAACGGTACCGGCGGCGTCTTTGCAGCGGCGCCGAATTTATGTCAGATGATCGCAGCAAAATAGATCGTACGACAAATTCTGCTTCTGGGGAATAAACAAGGCCTTTGGCTCGCAGAATATGCTTTGTTGTTAGGCGTTAAGACGTGGTTTGAATACCAATATGGTTTGTTGGTAAATACAGCAGCATCGATTTAGTAACAATGAGATAGGCGAAACATACAATATTAATGTAAATTGCTAAGGATTATCAGTTATTGATTTTATCGTATTTTTCGTATACAGTAAGCTTTCAATTAATTGCATGTATAAGGCGTCGCTATAAAACTATGAATTAATTATCTAATAATTAACATACTGTCAAGGAATCGCTACAGACCATTGTTCAAATGCCCAAGATATTCCGGAGCGTTTGTTTGCCGAATTTTCCAGTCGGCTCCAAGGAGCCGATGTGAAATGCATACGGCGCCACCCATCACTGTCAGTGTGGCGATCACAGTGTGGGCACGGTGGGTCGTGTCCGCCGTGAGCCATGTATTGATCACCTCATCAATCATAGGACTACTATCATTACCGGCAGGCGAGGTGCTAATGCAGTCCGCTCCAAACCGATTACTGTCCTCACCAGCGCTGTCATCAACCAATTGACATTTCGCTGTCGCTTTGATATGCTCCATTCCTTTGCTTGTTACTCGTAGGATGCACCCATAAACTTCCCAGGCAGAACGATGTCGGCACCAGCGTCAACATATCACACTTTCAATCATTGTAGGCAGTCGAATCCATCATTCCACCAGCCGCGCTCGGAGCTGTTGATGAGATGTCCCGCCGCCCATTCCGCGACTTTGATGGACTTCTGGAGCGGACACGTAAAAAGCGCCTGCTCGGTGGCGACTATCGGCGGCGACGACTCGGTTTTTGCAGTCCTCGCGGCGTCCTTGCGTCGCTGGCGTGTCAATGGCGGCACCACGCGGTCATTTGTGGACAATTTGGGCTCATCCGTCATCAGCGGCGCGGTCGGACGCGCACGCGAGCCGCCTCTTCCGCTGTCTGCTCACACGCCATCGCCTCGGTGGTGCAGCGCCGCCGATCGCGACGACGACGACGACGGCGACGACGATGACAACGACGGTGTATGTCTGTCTGTCTGTCTGTCTGACTGTCTGTCTCCCTGTCTGTCTGTCTGTCTGTTTGTCTGTCCATCTGTGTTTCTTTGTGTCTGGCTGGCTGACTGACTGACTGACTGACTGGCTGACTGACTGACTGACTGACTGACTGACTGACTGACTGACTGACTGACTGACTGACTGACTGACTGACTGACTGACTGACTGACTAACTGACTGACTGTCTGTCTCTCTGTCCGTCTCCCTGTCTGTCTGTCCGCCTGTCCGTCTGTCCGTCGGTCTTGCTGTCTGTCTGTGTGTTTGGCTGAGGGTCTGATAATGTGCTGGGTAAGTTGCTCATTCTACTGTGATCGAACATAAGATATTGCATGCTAGTTTAAGATTTTACTGAACCAATAAAAATATGACGCAGGATTATTTACCATAAAAGAAAACTTTTGACTTTGGAGGTGAAAAGTTACCATTCGTGCTGGTTTGATTGACCACTTCTGTATCCATAGTTTTTTGTTTACTATTATACCTATGACTATTGACTTGTTCCGATATCTAAGATTATTGAATTGTTGGCCACATTAGTGTTGCTTGCTTTACTCAGAAAAGCACGATCCCCTTGTAATTGCTTTATCAACTGGACGATTGCCATCCATTCACGTGTTCCATGACTTCTAGGTTCGTTAACATTTGTGACCACGAGCGAAGTTGCGTTGCCATTTCCAATAAGCACACATTTGCGTGTTGTGGTATCGTGCTCTGGAGTATCCGAGAGAAACTGAACAGCTCCCGGTGACGTAGAGCTGATCAGAGATCGGTGGTCGTCCTCCGAGTTTGGCCATCGGGCGCTGTTTAATGTGACCTTCCCTAATCTGGGCCGGCGCCCGGCGATATTGCCGCGGCGTATGCAGCCAAGTTGAGAACTGTCGTCAGCCTCTCCGGGCAAATACCCTATCGGAAAGTTGAGGGCATGGCGCTGCGATGAACAGAGCCAAAGTTGGCCGGCCGTGCCATCGGAGGCGGCTATTATACGGCGTTACCGGTGAGCTACACTGATTGGTCGGTCCGCTGACAGCACTTCCAGGTCACGACACACATTTTGGCACCATCAAAACGGCACAAATTATTCGCCAGTGCGGCGCGCTGAGTGCCTGTCCAGCGCCGACTGCGGAGGTGGTCTCTGCTTCGGTGTGGAGGCAGCCTCGCTCAGCCGAGGGAGTCCCAATGGGAGAAATTAATCGAATCGCGCCGACCGGCCACCACCTGGTACCGGACGTCATCGGGCAGACCGGGCCGGGCCGGGCGGGTCACTGGCCGGCTGACTGTGCCGGTCACCTGACGGTCAGCGGTCAACGCTCAGCGGTCAGCGGTCAACGCTCAGCGGTCAGCGGTCAGCGGTCATCGGTCATATAATTGTGCGCAGCTCAAACTGTGACAGGCACGGCTGATACTGATTGGATCTGTCGCTGCAGACTGAGCGGTTTTCGAAGACGAAGTTCATCCATTACAGCTGATGGCTTCTAGGCAAACAACCGCACAGAAAAAGAGCTTTCTGTAAAGGGTTTGTGTCGTGTTGGCCAGACAACGTCGTATTTCATCGTCTATGAGACTGTGCGAGTAACGTCTTTTTGTGCAGACCAGAGATAATGGCTTCCAGAAAAGTGGCAACTTTTTATTGACTGCTCTCCGTTCAGTGTCTTTAGGAAAAAAATGATTTGTTTATCCTTTGTGGCATTTCCTGCATCCAGATAATTACTAAGCTAATCACTCATAAAAGCTGGAGTTGCAAATTTACAACTGCTAATGGAAGAATTGAAGAAACCGGTGCTGTCACATGGATTACTTTAACCCCGCGAGCTAGTGTCATTAGGTGCATCCGCAACGTGATGTATTTGTTTGTCGTATAGAGTGATTAGCCAGCTGGTTATAATAATTACTCCTCCAGGCAGGGTGGAAGACGTGTAATGCTGGAAAGTGCACGCCATTCGGCCATTTTGGCGTCACATGTCTCTCACCATTTCATCCTCTGACAGCATGCAACCGTGACAAGTCGACCTCAATCTATTCACACACCAGTCTGCAGCTTGAGGGAATGGTCGTATTTAATCACTTTGCTTTCCTTATACTTTGGAAAACAAGTCATCAGGCACACCATAAAGTTCCAAACCATACAGTAATCAAAATATTTGTTAGTTCTTGGAATGCCGGAAGGGCGGATGGGTCTCAAAGATCATGATTAGGCCTACGGGATATATGTAGTTGTATCCGATTTATCAGAGCAGTTGGTAAAGGAGTTCCGGAGCGAGTGCCGACCAGTGCTATTATGCATGCTGGCGTGTCAGGTGTGTGTCTATACTCATTTGCGTGAGCATGCGATTTGCTAAGCGTGGTTGACTCTGCTTGCAGCTTCTAACTACAACGACTTTCCTTTAGACTTTGATAAGCAATGTGAAAGCTACAAAATGCCGATGACCGTACGCTGCTGTGTAAAAGGCAATAGTTAGTGTGTGGTAACCACGTGTGTCGCCGGCCGGCACGGGAGTTCCCGGCGCAGACCGATTCGCGCGCCGACTTGTGACGTCGCTACCCCGCCCCGGCGCTGGGGGGCGGCCCAGGACGTGTCTGTTCGTGAACTTTGTCCCATCACGATGCGACCGCGTGTCTGCAGCCTGCATTGCAGCAGTCTGCTGACCAATCCGCGCTCGATCCGTCGCCGCGTGGTCTCCGAGTGTTTCTGCGCATGTCTGGGGCCCAGCCCGCTGCGTCGGGCCGCGCGCTCCGCTCCCCCGACTTCTGGCCGAGCTCTTGGCCCGAGCAGACGCGTCACGTCTGGCTCCGCGATTTGGCCCGTTCTGTCCGGGATTTATAACTTAGATTAGGCAGGGCATATTTGGCAAACTTGGATTTCATTCTCGTCTCTTCGTCGCTCCATTGTCTGATTCGCTGTTTTGGTTTTTGACTTCGTTTTGGTAATTTAAATATAACAACCCGCTCTTAAATTAATTCTTTTACTTGGGGCCGTTTGGATCGAACTGATTGAATTTTTGGAACACGCACCAGGTTGATATTCTCCATTTCTGATTAACGTAAAACCCAGTCACTAATATGTGGTGAACTGCCCCACAGCACCACATATTGGTGACCCCGACGTGTTTTGCTAGGTTTGAGAGCCATGCCAGCAGAGTCGGGTTTTTCGGCATTCACTGCCGTCACAGGCGCACAGGTGCTGTTTCCCCGCTGCGCCGTCGAGAAGGTCCCCGTCGGGACAAAGTACGTACAAGAACTGGCAAAGCGTATGTCAGAAATCGATTTCGTCACACTCTCACAGGGCTCGAACCACGCCCGCACACCACCGACGCACGTGCCACCCGATCTCATGACATGCACACACGTGTGGGTACGCGTTGACCGCGTGCGGCACTCTCTGGAGTCCCCGTACCGCGGCCCCATGCGAGTCATCAGACGTAGCCCTAAAGTGTTCACGTTGGAGCTGCCGACTGGCGCCCACGACACTGTTAGCGTTGACAGACTCAAACCGGCACACATGCCGCCACCTGAGGACACGCTTGGTCCGAGCAGTACCGAGCCTACGGCTCCGGAGCAGCAGCTGTCACCGTCGACCTCGCTCGGGCCCCTCGCCACTGGGGCGCCCGACGAGCCGGCACAGACGCCGACGACTACGAGACCGTCCAGCAAGAGGACTTCAAGACCTGGAGTGACGTCTTCCGCATCGCCGGACGAGGACGACAAGCCGTCCGCGGCTGCGCCGCTGCACACCCGCAGCGGCCGCCGCGTGCACTTCCGGCCGCAACCGGACTTCCGATACTTTTGAGTGCGCCCGCGTACGTGCGTTCGAGGACGATCCTGATCGCGTGGCGCCGACAGTGAAGTGATAACTGCGTCGCGCGGTGTAGTGATTCTTGCGTCGCGGAGGACCGTGCAGTGACAATTGCGTTGCGCCGTACCGTGTAGTGATTATTGCGTCGCGCAGTGAAGTGTCGATCACGTCGCGCACCGAGTGATGTGAAAAGTGATTGTTTTGGCTTATCGTGTATGCGCTCCGCGCTGAGGCGGTGAGTACTGTGGTAACCACGTGTGTCGCCGGCCGGCACGGGAGTTCCCGGCGCAGACCGATTCGCGCGCCGACTTGTGACGTCGCTACCCCGCCCCGGCGCTGGGGGGCGGCCCAGGACGTGTCTGTTCGTGAACTTTGTCCCATCACGATGCGACCGCGTGTCTGCAGCCTGCATTGCAGCAGTCTGCTGACCAATCCGCGCTCGATCCGTCGCCGCGTGGTCTCCGAGTGTTTCTGCGCATGTCTGGGGCCCAGCCCGCTGCGTCGGGCCGCGCGCTCCGCTCCCCCGACTTCTGGCCGAGCTCTTGGCCCGAGCAGACGCGTCACGTCTGGCTCCGCGATTTGGCCCGTTCTGTCCGGGATTTATAACTTAGATTAGGCAGGGCATATTTGGCAAACTTGGATTTCATTCTCGTCTCTTCGTCGCTCCATTGTCTGATTCGCTGTTTTGGTTTTTGACTTCGTTTTGGTAATTTAAATATAACAACCCGCTCTTAAATTAATTCTTTTACTTGGGGCCGTTTGGATCGAACTGATTGAATTTTTGGAACACGCACCAGGTTGATATTCTCCATTTCTGATTAACGTAAAACCCAGTCACTAATATGTGGTGAACTGCCCCACAGCACCACAAGTGTATCCGATCACAGGTGGCAGCACGTGTCACAGCCTGAAAGTTATGCTGTACCGCCGAACCCGTCCGGCCAGGCAATCGACTGCTCGTCCGAAGCTAAAATTAGCCGGAGTCGTGTCATTTATCAATCGACTAGCGCGGAAGACAAGAAAACAATTCTTAGTGAAGTCAATCAACTCGTTTCGACAAATATGTTGTTTTAACTGCAGACTAATTCCGTGACAGAAAATGTCGGTATTTGCGCTGTGCGATGGATCAGGCTGAAGACCTAACATGATGCTGACATTTGAAAAACTCCTTGACTCGCTAACTTAGCCTGGCCACACTTTATTAGAGAACCAAGTGCTATATTTTTGGGCATAGATATATCGGTAATAGGACTATGCCTATGTTAGACATAGACATAGGTGATGCGATAATAACTCGCAGCACTGATATTTGCATGATGAAAATGGAATGCGGTTATCAGCTGACATCGATTGCCCGGAAAGTCAAGGTCATCGGCAGCCATCTAGAAAACGACTGATTACATGCCTTATCAACTCATGGCTGCGTAAATGTAACGCTCGCGGCTACACTGTGCAGTGTGCACTTAAAGTAAAATAGCGACTGTTGACCATCCGCATGCGTCTGGGTGCCTCTGAGTGGGTGGAAAGACGACAGAATAGTGTAGGTAGCGCATAGCAAGACAGTTGAACGATAGAGGAAGGCAAACATAACAAGCATTGAGAGACGTGGCACGGGTCATGACACCGTACTAATGATCAATGACTAAAATGCCAATATATGGGACATTTATACAGCCCGCTCTAACGACAGGCGGCGACTTGACCAGAGCATGACCACATTCGGATTTAATGTTGTTGAGCGCTTTAGCGAGGATCATTGTTATAATTAGTTTTAATATCATTTGACCTATCCTCGTAGAATATAATTTATCAAAAAAGGATAGATTGATAATTTATATTATACGAGGAAAGATCAAATGATATCAAACTAAGTTTCGGATTTGTTGAATAGATTTATTGGAATATTTTGATCTAATGGGTTGATTGAAACCTGCGATAAGAGATATACCTACCTGCGTTTAGGTATTGTCTTATTGCGAGGAAAATGCTCAAAATCTGCGCTGCACGTAACCATAATTGTAGGTAATTCTCCTTCCAGCATGAATAAATTACGGTGTGCATATTTCACCGGTAGACACCGCCTGCCTTCTATGTTCATCCAGTATCACACTGGTCATTATTGGGACGGCGCAGCGAATTAAATAGTTAGCACAATGCGGTTAATTAGGAGGTGTCCGGCCCGATGGGTCGCCGGTGCTGGACCGCGGCCGTGGCGTTTCATTAGAGGCCGCTAGTCGATGCTCGGCCGATCTATCATTCATGAGACGACCTTCACTTCATCATCGTTCCAGGCACCGTCTAATCAAGCAACTCTCTCACTTAACAGCCACGGCACTGGATTTCGCGGACATGAACCGGTGGGTCCATTCTGCTGCCTTTTATTATTGAAACGCTGGTGCGGTAATGGCAATTGGTCATGTCAAACTGAAAAGAATCAACTGAAGCCACTGAGGGCTAAAAGATACGCCAGGGGCGGAGGAGGAGGCGTTTTTCGCCATCTCCTCAGCCTTTTTTCAAAAAAAAAATGTTGGGGCTGCTATCACGCACATCTCGGCGCGGCTGGCGGCCCATTGGCCTCTGACGTCAGCGAGAGGCTGCGTCTGTCGATCTGCCAGCTGCTGGGGGGGGGGGGGGGGCGGCGAGCAGGGACCGTCAGTTCCAGGAGCTGCCCGGCTCCAGTACGCTCCACTCGGCTCGGCTGTGAGCTCCGACGCACGGCCGGCTCGGCGGTGGGCGGCCCCTCCGAGACCCGTGATGGACCGAGTCGGTGCCCCGCGCCGCTCGTACCGGCGGCCTGACCCGACCGGGGCTCGTTTCAGCTTCGATTGAGCTGTCGGCCGCTGCCACAGCCTCCCAGATGAAGGCCATTGATGCATTCCGGTTAGCGATGGTCGGTATTTGTTTGGTGCGTCCCGGCGAGCGCTGCGAGCGGCGCCGCGGCGAAGACGGATGGGACGCTGAGGGCCGTGGCTCGCCGCTGGTTGTGATATAGATGTGGGCGGCCCGGTCGGTCATCGCCGGCCGAGCTCGCCTATTGAGCTCAATGGATGGATGGCAAATGGGATTCTGACAGAGCGTCCATCTGCAGAATGGAGGCGCACAGAGAATTTGTCAGACGACGACCTTATTGGAGATAATGGGACTAGTATCGGTGCTAAATAATGCTTTTGTTATTTTTGAGAAGCATTTTGAGCAGTGAGCTTTCATAATTCATGACAAATGATTTAATTCATTTTTCACTGATTGACTCACCATGTTTACATACAAAACGCCATTTTACGACGGAAGTTATTACATTAAGTGTTAAAACCAGGCGATTAACTGTTAGCGACAAAAAGTTTTCTATTGACAACAGGTCTACCCCAAACGAAGTTTACGAGGTCTACACCTAAAGTTTCTACCAGATCATATATATCTACTGATCGATATTTTCTGAAGCCTGCACAGCTTTGGTCCCCCTTCCTCGACCCACGCACCCACGCACACAAACACTGGCTCCGCGTTCGGCCGGTTCGCTGTGTAATCAGTGGACTGGCCATCGGCATCGTCTCCCTCTTCCGATGTTTGCCCGCTGACGGAGCTCCCCATCCGGTGTAATTTATAGGGCCAGGTTAATGAGCAGTTGGTGCCCGCCTCCCCCGCTGAACCCTCGGCGCCGCACCCCGCGTGCACCGGGCCGGTGTCGATGTGGTGATCGATACCCGGGTGGACGGTCACATCAGATGGCCGCGGGGTATCCCACGGTGTACCGGCTGAAAGGGTGGGGAAGACTGGGGAGAGCCGGAGAAAAACCGCCAACGTTCATCTTCCGCACACCGCCAAAGTAGGAAATATGAATTGCATCTAAGTGACAGCGTCTCGCAATTGCTTGACGATTCCTGCACAGAAGAGCGTCAGATGATACTCTGATCAATAACACATCGAGGTAGCAGTCGATGACGCGATACTGAGACACGTATCACTGAATTGCCTTCCAAGCGATACATATGCTGATAGGCGGGAAGTACAATGATGTTTGTTCTAGTTGTAATAGTTGAGGCGGTAGCGCCACCCGAGGCGTTCTACAGTTGTGATTGAGTTCCGGAGAAGTTTCCGCGTCACACCAACAATCAACTAGCTGCATTGCCAAGAGACAGCGGATTCCGACCGGCTGTGAGTGCCCTTAGAGCCAGGGAACGAGCGCAGTACTGGGAATGGTTGATACAATCATTGCTTCCACAACTTTACCATGTGCCTTCATTGGAAGAATATCACAATAATCAGAAGTGATAACTACTTATGTCAAAATACCAGTCACCACAGCATTTGCTAGGTGCAATGAACTGGTATTCAGCTTTACATGGATACAGTTGAACATAATTATGTTCTGTATCTGGCAAGCCGTAACATCAAATTAAAAAGTATAACGTGTCTCTCATTCGGAATTAGTTATCTGTCTACGCATCAATTATATGTGATCACCTTTGCCCAACTACTTTCACAATTTGCTCTGTAACACACTCCGATATCGATCGGCGGTTTGATGAAGCACTGTGAGGGTCGTACCGCTCAGCATGAAATGGCGTCCAGGAAATGTCTATGGCCAGGTGAGCAAGTAATATCCGCCGTTACTGGCCGGACAATTTGCAGCTCATGTTGAGGGGCTAATTGTCAGGATGATTGAACTGCTTGCGGACATGCGGGCTCGAGTGTGGCGCTGGTAGTTGGTGCCCTTGTTTCAGTAACTTATTAAGCGCGCCAGTCAATGGAGCCATTCTGAGTTCCCTTGGTGGTGGTCTGCGCGCATTGTTGATTACGTGTAAAATAATACGGAAAATGAAACCCGATAATTCGCTCTGACCTTTACCTTCCTGTGAGTCCCGAAATAGAGAACATTGGATCTTGAAATATTTATTTCTTACATGGCATTGACAAGCTTGATGGACAACTTGATGCATGGGCATGATTATAAGTTCGGAAAATTGCTAGCGAAAGAATGCTCACTTAGCTGATTTTTCGCAACGTTGATCACCTGGACGAAATCGATTATCGACAATATGAATACATTTGCATTGTTTCACAAAGAATCGGGGGCAAGTTTTCTAATTAAGTTTTGCCGAGCCAGTTGAAAAGAGCTGATCGGAGAGGAAAATTCTTGCTAAACGTGAAATATAACCACGCCATATTTGAAATCACGCAAGGGAAGCTCGATTTGGCCAAATTTAAACAAAAGTTAAACTTTTTTGTGGATATTGTTCGAAAGCTGCTTGCATCTTCTTGTAAGTAGGTATAACTATATATTCCTGTAAATCATCAACGAAACATTAAGTAATAAAAACAGCTCTAAGATTTGTATGCATGCTTCGCACACCCTGCGTCTATACATCTCCATCAGACGAGCTGATGCTAACTGGCCAATGACCGAGGAACGGATCCCCGCAGACAGCCGCTCAGCGCTCACACTCCGTCGAGCCTTGATATGGGAACCAGCGCGGCTGGCGCGGCCATTTCAGCGCCGCGCCCTGCCAATGCTGCTATTTTAGTCGCCATCTATCGACGTGGTAAGTCAGTGCGGTGGGCTCGTCCCTCTCCCAGCACTCATCAATACAGCTGCGGGAGTAATTTCGGGAGCTGGTGCGCCTACAGCCACTTTTACAAGAGATCCCAGCGGCAACACGCCGACTAAGCGGCTCCGAATTGAAACCAATTCACACGCCGTTTCGCCGCGGACAGCTTCATAAAGCCTCCCCAAACCGCTGGAGCCGAGGGGAGGGGGCGGCTCGCTGGACCACCGCCGGCGGCTCTGCAGGGGCGGGCCTCGTTCGGTTCGGGCGGCACCTTATCACAGGCCCGCGCCGCCCACCAAAGCCGGCCGGCGCGGCGCACGACCTTTGGTGACGCCCGGGACGGTGTGGTCGGACGGTGTCGGGGGCCATCTATCTGGAGAGAGACTGGGCGGGACGGCCGGGCCGCAGGTCACGCGCCGAGAGTGGTCTGTCAGCCACCGAGGGACCACTGTTAGAGGAGTCTGCTGAGAATGACACGCTGAGGGATTGGAGTACGGAGTTGTGGACTGACGGACATATGAACAGACTGGCAGACTGACAGACTGACTGACGGACGGACTGACAAACTGACGGACTGACGGCGGACGGACAGACTGACAAACTGACGGACTGACGGCGGACGGACAGACTGACAAACTGGCACGATTTGAGCCAAGGATCCCAGCAGTATTGACTGAAATTGAAAGAATTAGCTAGACAGATATACGAAGCCTGCTTTTCGGTCTGGTCCGATGAGGAACGGTTGCATGCTGGATAGATTCCGCGAACTATGTACGGACCAAATCCCGAGGCACTAATTTAATCTTTCGTCCGGCCCTCCAGGCTCGAGCAGGCTGTAAGTTTCCAAACTGAATTCATTACAGCTGTGTACCAAGTCGCCAAGGGTCGAGCATTACGAACATCGTCGCAGCACAGCAGAGCTGTTGCGGCAACGGCAACTTTCTGCTTCGTCCGGTCTGTTATTTACCTTGCTAGTACATGTTATTATTTCCTGATTCTTTTTGGCCATATATTCGGTTGACATCGAAGTTTGCGCCTCATCACCCGTCACAGTTTTAGTTATCAACAGTTGAGATTGATCAAAACCGCCAGCCAGGGAATTGCTACTGGTATACTTGCAAACAACGAACGAACAAATGCACAACTTCTGCTTCTTTTTCATTTAAAATCAAAATTTTTCATATGTACTTGTTTGCAATGCTAAAACAATCCTATACCCGAAACCTTCACATTTGCAAGGAAGCAAGCCTTTCAAAATAATGCATCATGTTTTTATGTGTCATTTGAGTTGAGGCTCGTCACGCCTACTCCTGGATTTACACTAACTGGTATCCCTTTGATAATGAAAGTTATTGTGCCGGTTTTCGCGATGGCTTCTGTTAGATTCACAGGGCATTACATGTAACCTTCCAGATGAATCCTAATTGGTAGGCGTTTTGTTCCCTTAACAATGATGTCACTTCCTATCACTGCTATGACCTACACCGAAATTCCTCTCCCCATCTCCATCACTACTGCTAATCGCAGCATCTAGTCTTAGCCCTTCCCCCGCTTTCCACCACCGAAGGGCTCCCTCAATCCTGCCCCACCACTGCCCCTCCCCCCTCAGCCCCCCCCCCCCGTCCAGCTCGAGTCTCCGGGTGGAATAAAGCCGTCGCTACAGCCCGCTCGGCTGGGCTGGAAGCTCTTCCATCGCCGGTTTACGGCTTCTCTAGCGGGTCGACGTCATGGCTGGGCTGGCTCGCCGTCCCTCTGCCCACTCTGCCTTCGCCATTCCTCTACCCACTTCACTCACTCTGCATCCTTCAATCACTATGATCTCTCTTTGGCAAATTCTATCTTACGCTCACATTCGCTTTTCTCTTACCTATGTACAGTCTGTCTTAAAAGTACCGCGCAAAGTGACGGTGGATCCATCAAGCCTGACCGAGGAAGGGCCTGCTATAATCTGAAAGTCACCGAACCAATTGAGCTGGGGAATGGACGAGGATGTCCATTGCTTCGGTGACTGAAATTTGGCAGTCCTTCATCGGTCAGGCTTGATGGATCCACTGCCACTTTGCGCGGTACTTTTAAGACAGACTGTACATAGATAGCGCTCCTTGGATCAGATGTATTTTGGATCATACTCCTTACTTATGTTTTGTGTATGTTTCCTTTTCTCTTGGGATACGTAATGCTGTGCTCAGCAATTCAGAATACCATTTTGTTACATTTGTCCATCTGTTCTTTATTGTTCATCTACACATATCCTCATCTCCCTTCATTTCTCTCTCGCTTTCCGAATCCTCGTCCAACAGCATGAGTATTCATTTATAAGACAATTAAGATGGCAATATCTTCGTTTGGAAGCACTTTCGTCGACAACGCCCTTCCACTTCCTCTGCCACATGAACCCTCCGTCCCACTGCTCTCTCCCTTCACTCGTTACCTTCCCAGCACTCTGCCTCTCCCCTCTCCACCTCCTCCCAGCCTCTGTCCTCGGCGGAGACATACGAAGCAGAGTAGCGGCCACTTGGATGGACCAGAGGGTCGTTTGGAAGCCCTTCCGTCGAATGCGATACCCAAGCGCCGCTCCCAATGGGACGCTCCAGACAACGGGCCAGTAGAGCGTGGCTTTTCTGACGCAACAGCTTGAATGGGGATTCCAATGGTAACTAAGATGCTGATATATGTCTTCTGTGCTCATTTGTTAGTGGCTAGAAGTGTGTCATTTATCTTATTTATTAGCAAACAAGCAAATGAATGAATTTTCTTCCCGGGGCGTTCCATGGATGTCTGATATATTATTTATATAAGCAGAGCTTGAACAGCAGCACGCTGAAATGACGACGACGTCTCAATGTCAGATGCAGGTTGGGTAGGGACACACATGCGGAAGATATAGTGCTTATCTGAAAAATGCATGCCATTCTAAGTGTCACCAGACCACCTCCCTGTCTGTAGTGGTTGCGTCGTGCCGTTCTGGCTGTATGTATGTGTGTCTGTCTGTATGTGTCAGTCGGCGGTCGCACCGTGGCACTGTGAGCTACTCTCATGAATAAAGCATGGTGCCATGATAGATGCGCTGAGATCTGGACGTGGCCGTTTGATTCACAGCTCTACTCGTCGCAGCCCCTGCGTGGCGCCATCGGTCTCAGAGGAGGACCTGACATCGTTCTCTGAGGAGGACCTGACATCGGGCTCCGACATCAGTGAGTCCTCTCGGATAGATGCCGTGGGCTTTTCCTGTCACCCTCCTGTCATTTCTGTCCTGGGAGCCCTACGGAAGGGACACACCAGTGTCTGCACACTCCTATAGCCCTTCTACAGATAGGTACCGTAGCATTCCCAAGTGGTGCAGGAGTCTCCCACAGAAGCCTATAGACCTTCCTCAGGGTCCCGCAGGTCGCAGATCTCTCGCAGGGCTCCCAGCGCCTCTCACGTAACCTGGAGTCCTCCCACTGAGTCCCGACCCTCCCACGGGTCCGGGAGTTTGTGACCGCCGGCGTCCGGCGGCGGCGGCGGCCCATGCCGTCTGCCGGCTGCCTCTCAGGGCTAATGGTCGGGCCCAATGTGTCCCAGGAGTGCCGCTGGCTCCGCGCGCGGCCGCCTGATAAGACGACCCGAGCCGGGGCTCCCACAGGCCGCCGTCCGTCCGCGCCGCGCCTGTTTATGCAGCTCAGCGCGCTCGGTGTGGCCGATACCCGGCCGGTATTTGCCTAATGATTCCTCTGAGGGTCACTGCGCCGCGGCTCGGCCGGCGCGGTGACCGGAGCGGCCGCCGCGCCGCGTCGAGTCGGGACCAGCCGCCCAGGCGTCCATAAATTCCTTAACTGGCACAGGAAGGGCCATGTCCCGAGTTATGGATGTAGTTATAGCTAATGTTCTGGCCCTGACACAGCGCTGCCGGCGAGTGCTGAAATTTCGGAAATACGCCCCATGATTTACTGGCCGTAGTTGGGACTTATCGATAAGTTTAGAGACTCGACTAAAACCGTTCGACAATAATGCCTCCGGCACGCTGCGAATTGTCGCCATGCATTACATGGTGCGTTATTGTAGTCGGGACACCGCTTTTGTGCACGATATCGTGATGGGTAGCTAATGACATCGTAATTTAGAACCGATGCGCCTCCGAATGGGACGGATTGAAAGCGGACGTAGTTTATGTGAAACTAATTGCTATCGGTGGGTTTGTTTTTGATTGAACCACCCATTTTAAAGGTCTGAGCACACGAAAACGTGCATACCTTTTTTCTACATAAGCTTAGCCATGGAAACAACATGTTCAAAAGCATTTCATGTTTAACCTTAACAGTTTAAAGCTGCAATATAAGTGTCAAGGTCTGGGCGCTTGTCTGTGATAATACTATTCGATTCCAAAGACATTTTCATTGAAACCATTCAATTCAAAGGAAACGCGACTTTCTATCAGTTTTCTAAATCCTGACCATACTCAATCGTTTGGCGGTTTTGCTATAAAATGAATTTAACTCTTCTGTAATCCAATGTGATGCACCACACGGGTAAAGTTGATGTGAATGGTAAAGCGAATATTGTACACTGGTGTCTAACGCAGTCATGTTAGCTCGTAACAGTTTGATCACTAAATAAGTTTCCCTGGAAATCTCCGGTAATATCCCTTCGGTCAGTTCCTCTCCTCTCGTCTGCACAAATGACCCTCTCCCCTCTATTCCTGGAGACCTAGCTGCCCGTGTCACGTGATCCTGGTCCCACCCCTTACCAGACCCTGCAGCTCTCCCTGTCATTTGATCCAGCTCCTATTCCTCCCGAACCCCAGAGCTTCCTGTCACGTGGTCCTATTCTCACCTTACACCAAACCACAGCTCCCTGTCACGTCATCCGTGCCGGTGAGTGGACTAATTGAGGGCCCGCGGCGGCCGGGAGAATTAGTCTGCGTCACCTGAGCGCGGAGCTAATGCGCCACCATCGCCACGCGGGCGACGACGATAATGAACTGCCGATATCTGGCACCGCCGCCTTTCAGCCGCTTCCATTACTGCACGGCCGCTGCAGGCGGGCCGGGGCGACCCGGCTGGCGTAGCGAGAGAGCACGACCCGCCGTGGCGAGAGAGTACGGTCTGCCGTAGCGAGAGCACGGTCCGCCGTAGCGAGAGCACGGCCCGCCGTAGCGAGAGCACGGAGCACGGTGAGCCGCAGGGGAGCGGGGCTCAAGCCGCCGTAGTGAATGCACGGCCCATCGTAATAAGAGAACGACCAGACCTAGTGAGACCTGCACGGTCCCCGTAGTAGACCACGTTTCACCGCGGTGAGAGCGCGGTCTGCCGTATTGCGACTAAGGCTCGCCGTAGTGAGACAAAGCCCACGGTCTGCTTTATCGAAACCACTGCCCGCCGTATTAGGACCACCGTCCCGCTGCAGCGAGACCACGGTCTGCTTTAGTGAGACCACGGTCCGCCGCCGACGGCCGGCTGGATTGACAGTCGAAACACTGAGCCAAGGCCCTATATACCCACTGAGCTGCGTCATTCGCGGCCCGGGCGGATTGTGGGTAATGGATTCTCGGTCGGCGGGCCGCCCGCGCCGGTTTTGTATGCAGCAGCGTATGCAGAGCGATGACGGGGATTGGCGGGTGCCGTATAACTGACCTGGAGGGAGAGGGGGAGCGTCCGACGGACGGTATAGAGTTTGATAGATCCTTGGAAACGAGCACCCAGCCTCCCTAGTGCCGAATGGTAACTCACGGTACTCTTGCTTGATTTCGCGCCATAATTTGTCATTTTATCCATAAGAAATAATATTGGCTCAAGCGTATATGTCCCTTGACAATAAAACACAATTTTAACAGCACCTCCAAGGCCCTCTATGTTTGACAAAGTAAACCATGCCTGGTTGAAGTCGATTAAATACGCCGGTACTTTCGCCGCAGAATAGAAAAGGGTCTAACAATAAGCATTTAGCATAAGTAAGCCACAACCTTGACCAAAATTCATCCTTTGTTTTTACTCGCTCGCCCGAAATTTACCATCTAAAAGAAACACATGGCCGACTGGCCTAGCATGAGCGTCATTTAACTCTGACGGACTTAGCCGCTGGTGTTATTAGCGTCCCAACGCCGCCGGCTAGGGTCATACAAGCTTTGACGGTTATATACGGCCTTCATCACTTCTGTTTTGGTGAACAAAATCATTTATGCATCATGTAAAACATTTACTAAGCTCAAGAAAGATGAGCACTGAACATTGAATTGATGCCGTGCTCACGCATTCATGCCATTGGCAATCGAGCCCGTAATTTGCGCTTGGGACTGCCAGGGGTCCAAAAGTATAGATTGAAGGCCATCGGAACGTCACCAAACCATTAGGAGTGGCTGTTTACTTGTATTACCAGTCTGGCAAGGCTGCATTTACATATATGTAGAAGTATTTAGATCGCTGGCCGCCATGGCTTAACTATACGCTATCTGTATTTTACATTACCGTTTCGGCGCGTAATAACCGCTAATTTATTATGCTGTCGTCGATTTTTCCGTTTTAATTTCCTGAGCTATCCAAAACGACTCGCAAATATTTAAGAGTGATTTATCGGTCACTTAGAGAGCAGCTCAATCAATGTTTCTCAGCAGCAATAGGCTAATATACGGGGCGAGCCGTCAGGGGAGTTGAAACAAGGGTCCCACTGTTGGAGGAAAGGCGTCTTTTCGTGTCGGCACCCTCACTCGCCTTTGGCGGAATGAAACATTGTTGGATTGGTCTGTCAGCCCATTTTTACGCGGCTTAGGTTCGCCCATCAGTCATCCCTAAAAGTCGATCCTTCCATTTGTCAGTTATGAGCCTCCGTTTCCAAGTTCAAAACGCAATTAAAGCCATTGGAATGAAAACACCTACTCTTACACAGGTGGGTTTTATTACGACTTCCGTTAAGAATGAACCACCCTGGATATGCAAAACACCTCAATAAAAGATAAACAACTTTTCTGTGAAACTGAATTTAAAACAATGGTTTGCCTCACTCTGGGTTCACCCATCAGTCATTGTACCAGGCCGTCTGTCTGGCTGTCCATCAGCGAGTCATTTCCCGCGCTGGCCACTACAATCTCCACTGAAACGTCTCGGCTGGCGGCGGGACCTCAACCCAGACACGAAATCCGTCAGCCGTCAGTCCCTGAGCCACTTCACAGTCACGCTATGGCCTCGGCGCATCAGCCCTGCGCTGCAGATGACCGCCGAGCAGGGAGACGGCTGGTGCGGTCAGAAAATAGAGAGACTTGGTGACACGGACCGTGAGAGACATCACGGATACAGAAGACTGTAGCGTAAATTTTGAACCAGTAAAAAAACGGGTTTTTACGATAATAGAAAATACAGGGGGTCGCTTCATGTCTTCTGTAATTTTTTTGTAAAATTGTTTCTCGTTCCTTTCTTTTTCGTTCTTTCTTTGTGCGTCTCCTTTTTCCAAACCCGCGGCCAGCTCGATAATGGTGTTGCGCTAAGCGTCCTACCACACCAGTCCCCGCACATAATCAGAAAGCCACGTCGGACGGTAAGACTCGAACGTCATTAATCAGCTGAGCTGCGGCGGTCGGTTTACGGGTCTGTTCAGACCGAGGAGCTGGCTAACCACGCCGGTGACGCCGCCGACTGGTACCGCCCGAGGCCAAATGACCCGGGGCACTCTGCACCGCCGCACCGCGGCCGGCCGAGCGACCAAGGTTTGTTTGCTTATTGAAGTTTTGGACGCGTAGCTGACACGGGTCAATTAGGGACTATGGAACCGATTAGCAGTGTGGCTGTGGTTTTGACGCATGGTGTTCTGCATACGTTTCCGGAAGTAATGAATCAAGCATGCAACATGGGTGCAGCAACACATGCGAGGTTATGCATGGCTGCAACATGATCATCCCATCAAACCTCGCTCGCGCTTTCTGCTTCCGCACTCTCCTTCATTATCCGTGAGTCCTCTCTCCTACCCACAGCCTCTCATCATTTCTCAGCCATCAGGCCGCAGCTCTGCGCTCGGACCGGCTCTCGGCGGGTCCATTTGCGCCATTTAAGTGGCCTCCATTAGGCGATCGCCCTAATTAAGCAGACCGTCACCTCGACCGGTCGACACCATTTGTCGACGTCAGGCGGCCGGTGACGCAGCCGCGCCAAACTCGCCGCAACTCGGTCGGTCGACCACCCCAGCCGAACCGCCATCGGCTGATTGCTGGCGCGGTGGAGGCTGTCTGTGTGAGGGACGGGAGAAGTGAGGCAGTGAGGGACGGGGTAAGGGAGGGACGAGAGAAGTGAGTGACGGAAGGGCGAGGGAGTGAGGGACGGGTGATTGCCGGGATGGGGAATGTGAGGGAAGGGACGGTGAGGGATTTTTCGGGTGGGGGAGGAGCGAGGGACGGACGGATCATGAGTGAGGAACTGATGGGCGGGGAGTGAGGGAAGGGACGGCCAGAGGAGAGAGGGACTGACGGAAAGGGTGAGGGAAGGGACTGTTGGGCTGGAGACAGAGGGAAGCCCGCGGCAGGTGGGGGACGGGCGCGGGGAAGAGACCGATTGAGTAAAGAACGGACGACTGAGGGACGGACGGGTGAGGGAGTGAGGGACGGACGAGTGAGGGATGTTCGGGTGGGGGAGGAGTGAGATTCGAACGGGCGGGGAGGGATGGACGGACTGAGTTAGGGATCAGACAGGGACGGCCAGGGGTAGAGGGACGGATGCGCCTGGAAGAAGGATGGATAGACGGGCAGGGAGGGACGGTTGCGCTGAGCGGGGGACGAACAGGTTGGGGACGGATGAGTTGCGTAGGGTGAGGGTCGAGGGAGGGAATTAAAAGAATGGTGCGAGGGAATTAACTTTCATGATTCGAACATAACTTAAATGACCACCTTATACCTATCACCTTTAGATCATGACAAGTAGCTCAGTTGGAATGAGTTAGAACTGCTTGCAACCAAGCGATATGGATTAATTGTTATTTCAAAGCTGCACTGAAAACAATTTAACCCAAGGCCCGCGAGTAAACCGGTGTTTTGCGGGTACCCCTATCCGCAACCATTTTTAACCACCCTTCCAGGAGTACAGTAAGGTCCCATTGCAGTGTAGTTAGTCGTCCCTGCTCTCAGCGGACTTGTTCACTGACAGCGGTTATATCCGCTCAGAGCAAGTACGACTACACCGCAATGGGACCTAGCACTACTCCTGAGAGGGTGGTTAAAAATGGTTGCGGATAGGGGTACCCGTAAAACACCGGTTTACTCGCCAGCCTTGCGTTTAATTGTTTTCAGTGTGTGACATGCTGCCCTTATTTTCAGAGTAATTGCATCAACTCGTTTTCCTCGAAATTCAGTGCTTCGAACGGCTATACGTCACCGCGTAAATCAACAACAGTCAGCGGCTTCCTAGAGCTCTCCGGTTATTGACCATATTCAGGCTTCATTAGAAGTGATTAAACAATACTGCACGCCAAACACACTACGCTTCCATAGCTGCTTCCATAACTGTTCGGTTCCATATTTCATGCCAGTCATAACAGCGCTGGAAGCGCAGGGAATGGACCACAATAATGTATCGCTGATGGAGAACTCAGGAACTGATAACTAGAGAAAAGGCACAAAGGATGCCGGCGTGGACACAAAATGACCAGATCGCAGATTAATATGCTGTGGTGTGATATGCAGGTGTACGTAGGGCAAAAAGACATTTGCGAAAATCGACAAGATATTTCTGAAAATCGCTGACCATATAGCATTTGCTATAACTTGGTTAAATCACTAAGTCATGACATCTAATAAGTTTACAATTTCACTCATAACTGATCACCGATTTAACTAAACTGCTGCCGTGTTCTAACGGGAAATGTCGTGAAAAACACGCAGACATCGAAACGATAAAAACGCTATAGTTCGACACAGTCTTTCAAATAATTACATAACCCCTTTTACATAACCCATTTTACTAACCCTGACCCTTCACCCCTGTTACATAATTATGTAACAAGACGCTAAGCCCTTTTCTTGGAGTACAGGAAATCGGGGGACCAAATGGTTACCCCTCTCCTCATCATTGGGTTAGAGAAATGAAATAGCTCTTTGTGACACTAGCAAAGAGAGGGACAAAATACAAATAATCATTCTGTTTCATCTGTAAGCACCAGCTTGCCGACTAATATAAGTCCAGATTTCATCCTTATTTATCACGATTGGGTAGCTCCAACCATAAGCCAACTTCCATTGGCTTCCTTTTATTAATCATAATTCGTAGAACTTCCTTATCCCTCGCCGGCCGAGGGGGGGGGGGCGGGTGCCGCCCCCCCCCATAGGGTTTTTTCGCGATAGCTCCAAACACGCTGGCGATAGAGAGCTGAAACTTGGCATACCTGACCTTTGATCCAAGCCGGATCTTTTGACACCAACCGCATTTTTGGGTCAGGTCAGGTCACTGACCTATGACGTCATAAGTGAACCTCTGCACGGTCTTCAGATGTCGCAACTTCGCAACGCCCTCACTGCCAGAGGAGATGTCACAGGGAAATGAAACTTGCAGGATCTAGTATCCATTATGAGTCCCACAACTTGTATATCTCGGATTTTTCCTAAAGGTCATATGAGGTCAGGTCATTTTCGTGACCTCACATTATAAGTCAATGGGGAAAAATGAAAACTGCTATTCTGGCGCCGGGAACGATCTCCAACTATCTCAAGCACACAGAATCGTGATTTGATGCACTCCTTGCAAGGTTAGATGCGTCACTTTTGCAATGTTGACCTTGCGTGACGTCATTTATGACGTCATCAAGGTCATATTAGTTTTTCGTCAATAACTCTTGATCTAATTGAGCTAGCGAGTCCGGAAAGCCACCAATGGACTCAGGAAGACCTGCCGAATCGGATGATATGCGACATGACCTCTTTCGACTAACTTCGTGACCTGGGGGTGCTGACCTGACCTTGACCTGAGGTCAACACCCCAAGTTGACCTGACCCGGACAAAAAGTATATCATTCGACGCGCCTGAGCGAGACGAACACGATGCTGCCAAAATCGGCGCTCTGCGGCCGTTTTTTGCGAAGTTATTCACCAAAAACTGAACCGTACCTTGGGGCACTTGACCTGACCTCAGAGGTCACCGGTTGACCTAGGACCTTAAAATCGGGTACCAATCTCTGCGTCTCGTAACGGCGCACACGCTCGTTTTTTTCCGCGACGCGCTAGCTCCACCAGGGGCCAAACGGCGAGGGGGGGGGGTCGTACCCGCCCCCCCCCCCCTCGGCCGGCGCGTATGTAGAAAACCAATAGGTCCGGCGAGGGTTAATCCAATGGGCTTAGACATGTCCGGTGTTAACGCCAACTACAAATTCCCATGCTTGTGCCTCTGTACGGCATATTCCATTATCCCCGATAAAATAATCCTTCAATAACCTTTCAACATGAACAAAGTGAACATTTCAAAATTTATCAAGAAAAAAACTTTCACTGAGATAAAACCAAGCAAAATGTCATGGAAACATTGGAAAATTATACAACTTTTAAGTATCATCCCGTACATAACACAAATATCCAGATAAATTTTAAAATGGCTGGATTTTAGGCAATGTTTTGCCTGACATTGAACATCATGGGGCATCGCGCTTTCCTTTTTATACAAAATGTTTTGAAAAACGATGCCATCTCACCATGCCGTCGCGGCGTTCGAGACATCCAGATCAAAACACGATATGAAGCGATTTGATATAAGAGCAGCTCTGAAATTGGACCAAGCGTGGTAGCTGATGTTTTTCCAAATGTGATATTGCAGCAACAGTCTTATTGGAATGTTTAATCATTTCGTGGTTTTAAAACATCAAAAACGATTGTGGAACCAGATTTTATTGTGCTATGTTTTTCAGGTAAGTCATATCATAAGCAGACACAATTTCAGAAAGTTCCGATGGTTTTTAAGGGCACATTGTTATTAGAAGATCATCCTAATTCCTAATTCATTTTTCTTTGACCTGTCTTGGCTATAGGTCACTTTGGAAATCAATGCACTGGCAGATGCTTTATAACCAAATTAATCTGACTAAAGCGATTATCTCTAACTTATTTCCCACCACGACACATTCATCAGAACTATGTGCTAGGGAGCCTCTTTTATTTATCATAACGACAATGCGATGGCGTTTTCAGCGGCTGTAAATCATAATCGAGAACGTAAAGATCAGCACCATTTATTGCACAGGACAGCAAAACTACCACCTTGTGAAGAATCGCCTGCTAGCTTCCAACATGGCCAGAACGTAACTAGATATCGATATAGCTCGTGCCCATCTAATCCCGCAGCGTTGGTGTGACCATCGTCTGTGGCTATGAAATGGTCATGGAAGGCATGTGCTGATATTAGCTACGTGGTTCTAACGGCACGACGCTTTACAATAGAGGGAGCGAGAACAGGTCGAATGCAGAAACATATCACCTGGTCATACAGTACGTCTGTACAACGGACATACATACACCGAGCGGCCCATCCAGAGACACCACATACGCGGCCAGTCGGCAGTGGGACCGCACTTCCTACGATCCAAACTCCCAGGGACAGGGGATCCATCTGTCTCCATGCAGTGGCCGGCGCACATAACACCTAACGCCGGACACCCTAAAACACAAGCCTGTACAAAAGGTTCGTCCACCTGATCTTGTACAGGCGCCATACAAAAATACATCGCTGCCTACGCCAACACTTCGTCAGAAGTCGGCAGCCTGTGACGTCACTAAACGCCCATGGCGTCACTGCAGTGTGACGTCACCGCACAGCCGTGACACCACCGATGACGTCACACTACGAACGTCGGCGCTTCCCCATCACGTAGTGTTCGTGTCGGCCCTCCCGAGCGGGCGAATTCGCCGAGTTCAGCGCGGGAGCCTCGCTCTGGCCAGCTCTGACGAACATACGAGGACGACATACCCCCGTCCCACACAGCAGAGCAGTGCAGCGCCAGCCTTTCACTCACACGAAGGGGCGCGCAGCGCAGTCCATGAATGCTGCTGAGATCTGCCCCGTGTCGTACTGTTGAGATCGGTACAATTCTGGAGCGATGTAGCGATGTGGAGCGTTGCTCACACTGTTCTAGAGTCTTGATGCTTCACTGACACCACTCCCCAGAGCAGCCCTCATTGACACAGCTCCTTCACAGGCCTCAGGCTCATTGACCAAGAGTCCTAGGATGCCAAATGACACCTGCTTCTCAAGAGTCCTGAATGAGGCTCGCAAAAACTGTCACAGAGTCATTGGGTCTCACTGACATCACTTTTGAGTCATGTAGGCTTGCCACCTACCGATATGGCCCTTTTCCCACACCCTACCGGATCTGTCGCACCTTTGCACACCACTGGTTCGACGCAGACGCTGACACGAGTCTGGAGTCTGGCGCGGGGCCGGCTGATTCGTCAAGCGACAGAGTCTCCCAGTCTGAAACGAACACAAGGACGAGAGTTACTGATCACATTATCCAGATAACTCGACTGTTCAGCTTAGAGCTGCCTTTTCGCCTGTTCGTAGCACGGCGCGGTGTACTGCGCGGTCTTTGGTATTGCGATATAGGTGCTCCTTGATCAGCAGTAGCGGCGGAACACCTTCAATTAAGGGGGGCACTGCCGACTTTTGGTCCCATTCTTTCCATGCAACGCCCATAGGGCTAATGTTAAAATGCCAAAATCGAAGGGGGGCACGGTGCCCCGGTGCCCTCCCCGTTCCGCCGCCTATGTTGATCAGCAGTGTCCATGCCAAGCCCAATATCCCATTTTCCTCATCGGTTTAGCACTGGTTCCAATTCGAGGTCCTGCAGGCAAGTCAAAATTCTGAGTAATTATATATTGGAAACGAACTCAAAGAGCACATGCAGCGCTTGATCGGCGAGGCAGAAAGGGTACCTCAGTGAGGCTGGCTCATTATTTCCTTACAGGACAAAGGTCGGTATGCGTCGCTAACCAATAGTGCTGCTCTTTAATTAGTGCTGGCGTTTTGTGGACACAGCGACTGACAAAAACAATGCCACACACATCAAATCACGGGCAAAACAGAGCCATAATACGCTGAAACCGCAAGCCACCGCCTGTTTTTAACTCCGCTGCGTGTCGGGATAACGTAATAAAGATAAATGTCCTGGTTGTCAGACGCGCGAAGGCATATTTAGCATACTGAGATTCACCCTACATCGAAAACAAACAACACACAAAATTCCAGCACTGGCTGACAAGCCCGAAAGGAAACCATTACAAAAATAAGTCACAAAGCACGCCACTGATGACAGCTAGCCGGCAGAGTAGCCTCACCTCTGCGCTGACGTCGTGAGAGAGATGAGCTTAGAGCACAGCTGGTAGAATGATGACCGCCAGAACCAGTGCCGAGCCCAGTAGAGGGTGTAACCGACGCGACGGGCCGCCGCCGGTACCGGCTATCCGGGACTCGAGGGCTGACGGAGGGGGCGGGGGTCAGAAAAAGGTACAGGTGGGAACTGACTGTCATGGGACTGACTTATATAGGGCTGCGGCTAACCGTGACGGAGCTGCCGCGGGACTGACAGACGGGAATGACATATGTTGACGGGACTGATAAAGATGGGACTCGCGGGACTGACAAAGATGGGACTGACATAGACGGGACTGACATGGACGGGACTGACAAAGAACTGATATAAAGATCGCTCAATCAACAGTGACTAAGACCAAACTGGATGTGACAAATTAATTAGAACGAGAAAGACACGGAACTGACTGACGCAGTTAATGGCAATGCAATGAGTCCACCATACTCGTAGAGACGGGACGGCCAACCGGGCCTGCCAGCCAAAGCGTTCAAAATTCTGTGGTTATACGAGAGGTAAAAGCATTTTTGCTGAGAAAGGACGACCTGTAAATGGCATGGTGTTGGTTTTCGTTCGGTGACAAGATGACGTCTTCACGTAAGCGATTCTGTAAAGCAATAACGCCAATCATTTCATAATAACCGAGGCACCATGAGTTACCTAAGTAATCATAGCTATTACTCCAACCAACCGACCAAAAACCTTTTAGCGACAGTGCTCGGCGCAGTGACAGTTGACCTTTTACAAAAAAAAAAAAAACGTATTAGTCGCCCGGTAACTAGCAAACAAACATGTTTCTTGTCACTACTCGTTTACCTTCTTTGCTGTCCTGTGCCGCGACCAACACCTACGCTTCCTTCGTGAGCTCCTCTGGCCACCCACCTTCAACCCGTGTGGGATTATTTCATCATCCTACTTGGGATCATCCAGCCAAGATTACTTTACTAATAGTAAATTGGAGTATATTGGAGGCTGGAGGCCTCCAATCTACTCACCTTCACTCCGTGTAGGATCCTTCCCATCATCCCTCGAGTGGGATTCCCCCAGCCATTCACCTTCATCCCCATTCACCCACCTTCATCCCTATTCACCCACCTTCACCACATGTAAACTCCTCCCACTCACCCACGTTCATAAGCCCGTGTGTAATTCTCCCATCACCCCGTTTGTGAATCTCCTTCACCTCATGTTCACCCGTCCCGTTCCCACCTTCACCTCATGTTCACCCGTCCCGTTCACCCACCTTCACCCCGGGTGAGCGTGGCGAACCGGAACTGGTCCGAGACCGCGTTCCATCCGTGGGCGTTCCGCGCCTGGATCTTGAGGTCGTAGGCGGTAGCCGGTTCGAGACCCCGCAGAGTTATCCGCTGGTGGTAGAGCACGTCTCCCACCGGCTCACTGCCCGTGGTGGGAACGATCACCTCTTTCCAGACTGACGGCTGCTCCACCGATATGTTGTGCTGCCGGAGAGAAAGTGGGTGTGATAGAAGGAGAGAGGAAGGGTGAGAGAGAGAGAGAGAGAGAGAGAGAGAGAGAGAGAGAGAGAGAGAGAGAGAGAGAGAGAGAGAGAGAGAGAGAGAGAGAGAGAGACGAAGGACGATAAAGAGAGAAAGATAGAAAGAGAGAGCGCGAGAGAGAAAGAGAGAGAGAGAGAGAGAGAGAGAGAGAAAGAAAGAGAGAGAGAGAGAGAGAGAGAGAGAGAGAGAGAGAGAGAGAGAGAGAGAGAGAGAGAGAGAGAGGGAGGAGAGATGGTGGAGATGGTGAATAAAGAAGTAGTAGAACGCATCAACAGGTGTGGTTCAGCAAACATGTGCGGGACGAAATTATCAATGTTGCATGACTCACGTACTCGTGAATACTAAATAGTTTGTATTGTGAGGAACCAGCGCTCTTATATGATTAGATGTGACAAAATTAAGTAAATATTTGTCATCGTTTAATAGAACAATAACGATACCATACATTGAAAAACGTTTAGCTTTTGAATGCACGCTAATTTGAAGTTCGCAAATGTAGATAAGTATATGTAGGTGTGAACTAAGTCAACATTTTATTAAGCTGTATGCGAGAGGCTCTGATAGAACGAACTCTGAAATAAATGCGTATTTAGATGAGGTGAATGTGCCGACACTTACTGATGAGGAAGCTGAACTCCTGGAAAGAGATATAACGATTGAGGAAATCGGAGCCACTCTTATGCATTTTAGCAATAACCGAAGTCCAGGTTCAGATGGCTTCCCATATGAATTTTATAAGGTTTTCTGGGGTGACTTGAAATGGTTTGTTTTTAGATCTCTTGAATACGGTCTTAAACGAGGAGAGCTTTCTATTACACAAAGAGAAGGTATCATAACACTAGTACCCAAACCGTCTAAACCCAAAAATTTTATATCGAGCTGGAGACCTATAACCCTACTAAATTCGACGTACAAAATGTTAGCTGGAACCATAGCCAATAGATTAAAAAAGGTGCTTAATAATATTATTCACTCGGATCAAACAGCTTTTCTAAGGAATCGATATATTGGAGAAAACATTCGTACAACATATGACGTTTTGTGGGAAGCACAGCACAGCAGCAAACAAGGACTTCTGCTTTCTATAGACTTTCAATCAGCATTTGATGTAATGAACTGGAAATTCCTTGAGAGCTGCTTGCGAAAATTTCGATTTAGCGAGAAGTTCATCAATATGTTTTGGTGTCTACACAGGAATACTTTCTCGAGAATATCGTATAATGGTGAGCTTAGCCGAGAACAGATACTGTTGGAAAGAGGCTGTAGACAAGGAGACCCGATATCATGCTACCTCTTTATAATCGGTGCCGAGATCCTGTCAAATAAAGTGAGGCAGAACGAGCGTATCAAAGGAATAAAACTTAACAATGAGGCAGCTAAAATAATACAATACGCAGATGATACGACGCTGTTTTTAGACGGATCTGATAGAAGCCTGAGAGAAGTGTTTAAAGAGCTCGGGTGGTTTTCAAAGTACTCGGGCCTTAAGCCGAATATCTCAAAGTGTCATGCAATGTGGATAGGTGAATGTGCAAACTTGGAAACCAAAATATGTCCAGAAATAGAACTGGATTGGGTAAAAGAACTGAAGTTACTCGGTGTAACATTTACTCCCAAATGTGCGAATATAACAGATGAAAACATAAAACGTAAAAAAGATGCAATTTTGAGAACCATAGCTATGTGGCAGGGCAGATGTTTATCGTTAGTTGGGAAAATAGCGATAACTAAATCACTTTTGCTTCCTAAAATCACACATATACTTTCTGCCTTACCAAATCCTAGTGATAAACTTATAAAAGATTTAAATGCAATGTTCTTTACTTTTATATGGGGATCCAAAAGAAACCCGGTGAGAAGACGACGGTTGTGTCAGTCAATAAATGAAAATGGTCTGTCAATGATAGACACTGGCTCTTTCATTCAATCCCTAAAAATGAAATGGGTTAAACGATTTGTTAAAGGTAGTAAGAGCACGTGGTATACACTGATACCGCTTAAGTTGCAAAGGGAATTCATATGGAACTATGGAGTTGTTGCACTTAAGGAAGTGGCAAAATCTATCACCAATCCATTTTGGAAAGATGTAGTTACGATATGGATGCATTTTTCGAATATTTTTGATATACCTGCTGAGAACATCAGTAATGAAAATATATTCCACTCAGACCATACAAAGTTCAGGAAAAATGCATATCGTAAGTGGGAGAGAAGAGGCGTGCACATTATAGGAGATCTTTTTGAGAATAATAAAATTCTATCGTGGGAGAGATTTAAAGAAATCTATGAAATTAACTGCAATTACCTAGATTATCACAGCCTGCTACACAGTCTTCCACAACACCTGCGAAGAGACCAGCCTGACGGGTGGAATCAGGAGCGCCCCTATATTCCTGCTCGCATGTATTTCTTGCTTAATCACGATAGCTACACAAAAACATTTAATAGAAGTGCCCTAAACAGCAATATTAGGAGTGATACGGATATGATAAGGATAGAAAATAAATGGAAACAAGATGTGGGGTGTTTTGAACAAGGATCTGCCCTGACAGTTAAAACCAGTACGAGCTTGTTACGGTATACATCCTTTCAGTATAAGTTTGCTATGAGAATACTAACAACAAATTCCTTCTTATTCAAAATAAATCGCAGAGATCATGATCGATGCACCTTCTGTGATCATAACCCTGAAACATTAAAACATTTATTCATCACATGCCCACACGTTCGCATATTTTGGGAAGATCTTTCTCGCTTCTTACACACAAATGTAATTGGCCAACTTAATGATAAAACCAAATGTTTTGGTGACAGTGAAAACGCATTGCTTACACATATAGTAACAGTTGCAAAAATCTGTATATACGACGCAAGATATAAAGAAACAAAACCATCAATACATAACTTTAAACTCTGCATCAAACGAGATTATGAAACTGAAAAATATATTGCAATGAACGGTAATGATATGAAAGTTTTCGAAAATAAATGGAGTAAGCTCCAAAATACACTCGGCTCAAACAACCAATAAGAACCAGGCTGCCTCGCCTTGCTACCCGGCACACCGCCGCACAACGGTGAACCGGAAAACTTTCTCCATCACTCATATATCAATCAGTAGCCTGAATGATATATTTATCTCCAATGCTGCTTATTTACTACTTATTTACATCCAATGCCCTAAGATATATCCTTCTATGATCCTTCCCACTCTCGAGCGCTGCTGTGTGGGGGCGGCATCTGATGGCGGCCCGTGGCCGGCCGGTGCGGTGGCGCCACCTACTGCTGGATGTAGTGGCGCCCCCTCTCCGTTCCGGGAGCAGACAATGACATGTTCAAAAGACTGACCGCCTCCGTCTGCCGCTCCGCTGCCGCCCCTTCAGTTCCTGCTGAGTATCTAAAATATTGTCACACTTGTGCCCGAACATGGTTAAATTTTTGTTTACTTTTTACTTTCTTTACTTACTTTTTGCGCGGTCTGTGGTTGGTGTGGACAATTTATTTAGTATAAAATGTCAGCTGGCGGGTGTTATACACCTAGGTGCCTATACAGAATTGGTTCGCGATTATGTGTGAAGAGAATGTGAATTAGAAATGTTATTGATGAAACCTGGGTCACACTGGGCAGTTTTCGCATTTTTATTTTTGCTCTGCAGTCTCTTATGTTCCTCTAGCGTGACTGGACGTCCCGAATTGAAACATAAGCGTGGATTATTAGAGTGACAGCCGAGTAAGAGGAGTCATGGGTGCAATAATTGTTTAAGCAACCTGTATGTGAGTGAAATTAATAAATTTATGAAAAAAAAGAGATATATGTGCGACAAAAAAAAAGTATATGTAGGTGATGATTGTCTAGTGTTTGAAAATAAAAATACTCCAAGCAAAATATTCCAAGAGTTTTCGAATCGACCAAACATCAGGGACTTCACATGTTACAATAGGTACGCTTTTGCAGGGTCAAGCCTGAAAAGAAATGCATTGATGGCGAGACCGCAGGCGGTGTTTCAATAGCCGTTCTATTTTTTTCAGGCAGGGTTTAAACACTCCTATTGTCCTCCAGACTCGGTTCAAACACTCCTATCATCCTCCAGACGCGATTCAAACAACTGCACCGTTATTCAGAGTGGTTCAAACAGTCGAATCGTTCCCCTGACCGCCTACCGATTTCTGGATAATCGGATCCACCAGATACCTCGTTGGTCGCGGTTTATCGTCGCACACAAGCCTGCCGGCGGCCGGGCGAAATCGTGCTCGCGCTCGCCGGCCGATCTCTGAGCCGTAAAACTGCAGAGTGCCCCGCATGTCGACCGATCTACCGCGTCGGAGCAGTTGCGCGGAGTCCCCTGTCCAGTCGACACCAGATAGGACAGGACAGAGCTCATGGATGATGGAAGACGACTTGCACCGAGCATATCTCGGGCGCTGAATCATTCTCATCGAGACTGCTGTCGAGTCAAATAACGGCTAGCTCGCTGCGACGCCAGCACTATAGATCTCGGGCTGAGCGAGCTAGTCGGGGGCGACGACGTAGGCGACGGGAGGCGGGACGGAGGGGGGCGGGAGGGGGAGGGAGCTCTGACAGATGGCCCCCGGGTCTGAGACAGGTGGCGCAGAATGCCGACAGCCGGGGGCGGCCCATACCCAGCCGCCATTGTCCGTGGTTGCAGCGTGCTACAATACGGGGTCACGAGGCCGCCGCTCGGGCTCTGCCGCGGGGTACGCGGGCGCCGCCACTCGACCACGAGAGGTTGTTAGCCGGGTCGAACAGGACGACACGAGAGGAGCGCTGCGTATTGAAACGCGGGACTTTTTGAGTAAACAGGAGATCATTAGATATGGAGGATCCAATCCGAGAAATAACAATATACCACCAACCTGAAATGTTCCACTGAATGCATAATGATGGAACTTCCAACGTGCCGTGTTTCAGGGTTTTACCACATGCCGAGATATCCCTTTAACATTAGCACGTGCATTTGGGAAATGGCTTCGGCCCGCCTCGGCTAATGTTGAAGGTATTTGGGAAACGATTCGGCCCTAGGGCTTTTTGATTTTCCCAGACAAAATTTTACTGAATATTCTGAGCGGAAGAACCAATTCCAAAGAAGATATTTACCGATTGTGTGTTCACTAACAGCAACAGCAGAAGTGAGCAAAATTAAGTGACTGCGTTTTCACTTACTTTTGCTGTCAACGTAATTCAACTAAACAAGGGTATAGGTATCGTTCAAATGCCAATGTATTTATTGCTGCAGAACATGGTCAGCGAACTGATTATTACACTATTACAATTTACAACATAATGCACGCAAAAAAACGAACACTTTAAATGCGCGAAGCATCTTAACAAGCCACAATGAAACATTTGATCACTGGCGGATCCAGGGGGGGCCACCGGGGCCATGGCCCCCCCCAAAAGCCTGAAAGGGGGGGCCAACATATCTTTTGGCCCCCCCCAAAACGCTTGGAGAAAAATTAATGTGAGAAGGTTGCGTAGTAGATACCTACTAGAATCAGCAGCGTGATTCAATAGCGTAGAGAAAGTCAGGGGCGCGGGAACTACTTTCAGACTGGGGGAGCACACCATAATAGAGATCAACCTAGGGTCCTCCCAAATCTAGTTTTCTCACCGGTTTTAGGCCACTTATTTTTCATCCCTTGGCTTTTTCAACAAAAAAGAAACAGTTGCAAAAAAGGACGGTATTCCGTTTGAAAGTTGTGGGGGCACCGCCCCCACTGGCGGATTCAAGGGGGCCACCGGGGCCATGGGCCCAAAAAGCCTGAAAGAGGGGGCCAACATATCTTTTGGCCCCCCAAAACGCTCGAAGAAAAATTAATGTGAGAAGGTTGTGTAGTAGATACTTACTAGAATCAGCAGCGTGATTCAATAGCGTAGAGAAACCCAGGGGCGCGGGAACTACTTTTAGACGGGGGGGGGGGGGCACACCATGATAGAGATCAACCTAGGATCCCCCAAATATAGTTTTCTCGCCGGTTTTAGGCCACTTATTTTTCATCCCTTGGCTTTTTCAACAAAAAAAGAAAACATTTGCAAAAAGGAGCGGTATTCTGTCTGAAAGTTGTGGGGGCACCGCCCGCACGGCCCCAGAGTTGGGGGGGGGGCAAGCTGCCACCACTGCCCCCTCCCCCGGTTCCCGCGCTTATGGAGAAACTACCGGGTTTACTAGCTTCCTTCATAAAGTGTCGTCATGTCTTATCGTCACCCGAGAAGGTCTTATTGCATAAATATCGATTGAGCTGTGAAGTTAACAAACTTGCTGTGGCAGCCTGACCTGACATAACCCGGCAACTTTTCATTCACGGAATATGCGCAATAAATTTTTTAGGAAAACTCACTGAGTTTTCGTTGCAAAAAAAACTTGTTTTGTTTCGTAATTGTACAAGAAGCATATGAGGGACCTTTTTGTCCCTTCCTGCGAAACGGTAAAAGACTTATTTCGGTCACAGCTCAGGCCAATCTCTAAGGGTCAGTCGGGTCACTTATTTCTTAAAAGGGTCCTTACGGCATCCAAGGACCAATTCCGGCTTTTGAGTGCGCCACATCAGCATTTGATGCTACGACAGATGTCGAAATCTGAATATATGTTACAGGCCGTATGAAAATTCGGTCCGTTTGCAAACGGCCTGGCCCAGTCAGGCCATATGAAACTACCTGAAAACACCGGCCGTTTGCAAACTATGACCTGAAATATCAGACCGTTTGAAAACGACCTAGTTAGTTTCGGCCTAGCGGATCCAGGGGGGCCACGGGGTCATGCCCCCAAGCCTGAAAGGGGAACAACATATATTTTTTGTCCCCAAAAACACTTAAGAAAAATGAATGTGAGAAGGGCGTAGTAGGTAGAGAGAAAATACCGTATCATTAAAAATCTGTGAGCTTGATAAAAGTGTTGGTCTTGTCTTCACCCAAGAAGTTCTTATTGCACACTTTAACCATGGATGAAAGAACCTTCATCCCCTGGTTCTCCTTCATCCATGCTTTAACTCTCGATCGACGTGTGAAGTTATCGTGTAAGGTATCATGAAGCCGATCGCGACGAAACTTTAGTACCCTCATGGTGACAAAGTCTGAAAATTTCATGACCCTGACCCAAGTGAACTTTGACTTGTGGCCTATTTCTCGAGACTGTTTGGCCATGTTGGAGGCCATGTTTGGCCGGAATAGCGATTCGGCGTATGTCGGCTCACATTATCCGCGCTTTTATAGTCTTTTCGTGGTTTAAAACGCTCAAACATGTGATATGATGTTGCTCCCACGCATTAGGGCGGATGCCAATGTCACCTTACGGTCAAGTCAGGTCATTGACCTTTGATGACCTCGGTGCACTTTTCCGAGTTTAACATGTTTCTAGGATAGTTTCGTTTATCTGATTTTGAATTTAGCATTTTGCAGCCATTTGAACATTTACGAAGTAGTTTTGATGCCTTCGTATCATGTTACGTAGCTGCCAGTGGTAGTGGACACCTGCTATACGGACGCCCATAAGTACTCCTACTGGTTGATCTGACCTGACCTGCCCCGACATGGTCTAAACGCATGAAGACATTATCTATGATCCAAACTAACATGAAATTTGTGATCAGCACAAAAAAAAAAACGTATTACAGCCTTACTTTAGGAGGTTCTGACAGGTCCTGATTTTCCCGTCTTTTGGGTCTGTGACCTGACCTGGGCGGTGTTTCACGGCACGCTGCCCGCCGCTGCCAGCGCTGATGGCACTTTTGGTTTCAATGGAGACATCAACAAGCCTATACCCACAACACTACCGAAGGCTGACCTTAGCTCGCGGAATGCGCTGTCAGCGGCTGTCAGCACGACCGTGAAACACCGCCCTGGAAGGTCAACCAATGACCAAGGACCTTAAAATCGGGTATCATCGGCTTCGTCTCGTCACTCACGGGCAACACGCCTGTTTTTTTTCCGCGAGCTCTAGCTTAATCAGGGGCCGAACGGCAGGGGGTCCAACCGACACCTCCCAGCCCGCGAAGGCTGCGCCACGCACCGACCCGGAGCGGGCTAATTGGTCGACAAAAGCAATTTGGAGTGTTTTCAAAGTAATATTTAGGCTCGGGTTGGGTGGGCTACCATTTCTATTTTTTTATTTTTAGTTTAAAAAAAATATCGTTTCAGGGCTGTGACGAAAAAATAAGTGGCCTAAATCCGATGAGAAAACAGGATTTGGGGGTACCCTAGGTTTGGTTACTTGCAGGAGTTGGCCCCCCCAAAAACGCAAGTCTGGATCCGCCAGTGCATTTGATATTGTTCCAGCTGGGATCCAAGACGCGTTTTGGGCTCACGCGTCTTGGGCAAATTGGGCTCACCCAATTTTCAGTTTTCCTCACAGTTTCCTCACTCCTGCTGGAAGTGTACTCCATATCTTTATTCTAACTTCTGACGCTCCACAATCTTCATCCTCAGCTTTTTCAAACCCTAAATAAGGGGGAAGTAGGAAATTTCATCTTTCATACTCAACGCAGCCCAATAGGTAATGAAAAACACAAAAATAATCACGGTGACTATAAATATGATCATAGTGTTAATATAATATTAACACAATATTAAGAATATAATAATATATATATCAAATGAATATGATATTAACTGTTGCGCCGGTACGGCATATGGTAAATCTCTTCCCAACCTTGGGCTGTGAAAATGCAGTTTTATTCACCTCGGTTTTTGGCTACGGACCTCGTGCCTACCGGCACTCGGTCCTCCGCACAAAAACCTCGGTGAATAAAACGCATTTTCCCAGCCCCGGTCGGGAATATATAAACCCTCGCCCGCACATGGGTGGTTGCCACCCCCAGGTAGTCTTTCTGCTCTGCACTCAACATTTTTAGAGCTAGAAGGCTGATTTTTCGTATAGCTGCTCCTCTATTTTTTCATGATGTCCACTGAAAACTTCAAGTTGCTGTGGTTTTTGGTTTCGGAGATATTTAAAAGTTGCATTATTTGCAGGACTTAAGATCTACAGTCCCGTTTTCGAAGAAAACCGAATCTGCATTCAAGAGGATGCGATGGTAAAATTAATTTGTGAGAAGGTGTAATCGGCAATCCGAGGATAGAAATGCGGGGACGGGAAGTGTTCCAATGAAGTGCCCAGATGGACTGAAAGCCGTGACTGCATTGCATTGATACATGTTGCAAGAGAGAAACATGAAAAAAACACACTTATATAGCCTACTATTGTCTGGAATACAGTCAAGAGCGAGCTGCAAAGCAAAAATTTCCGCTTGAGCTCTGACCGTTTCTAAATGTTTCAAGCAATGGCAGATATAAGCGCACAATAACATTTAAAATCTCATATAGTAGGAGTATTTTCGTTTTATATTCGCCGAGCCGAGGCCTCAAACAATGCAATGTGACCTTCAAATGCTGCGTTTGGCTAACGTATGACTCAAGTTAGTATAGCAGATTCAATAAAACAACCCCTCATTTCTCGAAGAAACAGCAAATGACATGGTCATTCCTTCCTTCCCAACAGAAACTTCTATATCTTGGCCAATAAACCGTGGCAATACGGACGTACTTGCCGGAAGGGCCCATCGTTCGGCGGACAGGCAGTGTAAAACGGCGGCGATGCCGCGTCGACCCGCAGCAAAATATGGCATCCGGACCAGTGGCGACGAGACGCGTCCATCTCGGGCTAAAGTAGCCACTCGGAGCGGCTAATCTCCCCGGCGGCCGTCATCATCCGGGAGCAAATCGGAGCTGACGGTTACTGTCGACCCATCGAGCGGCAAACGGCCGCCATCGGGCCGGCTCGGCCGGCCTGCGAACGGCTGCCATCGGCCCGGGCCGGCGGCCTGCGAACGGGCCGGGCTGAGCGTCGTTCGCCCCCCCCCCCCCCTTCCGGCCGGAATTTACGCCCCCGTTCGGACACGCCCCCGTCATCACGGCAAGTCCGGCGGGACGAGACGACGACATACGGCCACTGGCGGCGACGGCGATCGGCCGTGTGGCCGACGGCACCGGTCCGCGCAACCCATCCGCCAACTATACGAGTACGTGCCCAACTTAGCATAAGTGGGAAGTTTGAGCGTGGTGTAATTTGATTTGCGTTCAAACTGCTCATAACTTTGGATCAATTGGTTTTGTTGTTGCGAAATATTATTATATTAGTTATTTCAGCGCATAGTTACGCTTATATATTTATTTCCAGAGTAACCGGACTTGAAATGAGACGCTTCATTCGTTTCTACCGTGCTTTTGGAAACCTATTGATATATCAGAATAGAGATTCGTATTATGCGATAGTATTCATGGAATGTGACATGCTTATGTGCTTAGTCATCTGTTCGTCTGTTTATTTGTCTATTTTTATACATCTCTGTCTCTGACATTTTATCTGCTTGTCTTCCTGTCCGCCATGTGAAATGTGTAGCATGCGAACCACCAGACAGGCGCGGTATGAGGCGCGCCAGTAACCCACCTTGCTCCTCCGGTAAGCCACCTTGTACTCTTGAACGGGCGAGAAGCTTTGCACCTGCCAGGAGAGGTCGTAGACGTCCGGAGCAGTGCTGACCGGCTCACTGGTAATCTCCACCCGGTCAGCCACGCCTGCAGGGCAGAGGTCAGCGGAGGTCAGCCAAACCTAGTGTATATGTCAGCGGAGAGATCAGCCGAGAGAAGAGGTCAGCAGAGGTCCACCGAGGTCAGAGCTCAATGGACAAGTGTGTGGAGGTTAGCGGAGGTCAGCACACTTCAGAGGTCAACAGGAAAGAGGAGGTCAGTGGAGAGGAAAAGGTCAGTGAGAGGAGAGGTTAAAGGGCAGTGCGGATGTCAGCAGACAGCAGGAGTCAGCAGAGAGTGGAGGTCAACGGAGTACGGACAGTGGACGGTAGAGATCAGCAGACGGGAACGGGGCTCAGTAGTCGACACACACTCGGACACCATATGACAAAAGTGCCCCGTGACACGCGAGATGTGCTACCTAATACCGGAGATCTACCCAGATATATGTTCCGGGTCCTCCGCACACGAGTTATGACAGCGCCAGAAAACATATATCATTGCCGCTGCATCAAATTATGATATGGACATTGCTTTTTATGGATAATAACGTATTCATTTCGTGCATGAATGACACATTATCTAAGAAAAGCCAAGACATACTGCATCTGTATAACAGCTTAAACTTCCAATTAGTCCTAAACTAGAATGCTGGACAATGGACATGTTGTTCGTACTTCTGTGCTCCAGCTCTTGATGACGTGTGTTTCAGTATCCAATGAATTTTTGAGTTGGAAACATTCATAACAGATCAGCTGTCGCACACGAATATTGACAATTTTGCTAACAAAATACAATGTGATTGTACTGCTACGGGTCAAAATATGGTTAGAAGAATGTGATAAATACCTGAACTGCCTTTAACCCGCGCCCTGCTGGGGGGGGGGGGGAGGGGGTGTTTGAACACACCCCCCCCCCCCTTGTGGTTTTTCGCGAATATCTCAAAAACAGGCGCGGAGCGGCGCCGTTTTTGGTACACCTTATCATACATCAATTCTACACATGTTGTGAAAATTTCAGACCAAGGTCATTCAAGGTCAGGTCACCAGGTCACTTGAAGTGACCTCACCTCATAAAAAGTTTCAATGTCTGTCAGAGCTACACCGAGTGACCGATCGCTTTGAAACTTCCAGCGATTGCTAAGAGCAATAGCATGTACAAAATGTATATCTCAGAATTTTAATATCGATGACCTAAGGTCAGGTCAATTTTGCGACCTCCCCATTATAAGTCAATGGGAGAAAATTGAAATGCGCCTCTTTTGGACGAAAGACATTATAAACACTCCCAAACACTAAAATACAAGTGGTTTAGACACACTGAACATGAAAATGGTGTCCGTGACCCCTGTCTATGCCCTGAGGTCATCTTAGGTCACGAATGGTATCTAACATTTTTCGCAAATAACTTTTGATAGAGGCATGCTAGAGCGATGGAAACGCCTTAGATGTGTTCAGCTCGACGATACGGATCGACTGATATGCAACATGACCCTTTCCGGTCAGGTCATGACCTTGACCTGAGGTCAAATTTTCAAGTTGACCTGTCAAGGTCAAGTTATATTTCATTCGATGCGTCTTGACGAGAGGAATACGATGCCGGTAAAAGTAAGCTCGTACAAGGCTTGGGTCAAAAGTAATTGCAGAAAAACTGTTTCCGAAAAAAAAAATCGGCTATTTTTGCAGTTTTTGCCCCCTGCAGGCAAAACCGTTGACGTTAGGTCAAATCTGAGGGAAGTACTCAGAAAGGGCGTTAATAGGGCTATCGAATGCGCTTTTCCGCGGCGCTGTAGCTCTATTGGTTCCCGAGTTATGCGTTGGCTTCTTGGAAATTGTCGACATTCGACCTGGAAATCGGCGAAATTTTGCCTTCAATGACCTCTGGTGACCTGACCTTTGACCTGACCAAAAAATTGACCGAAGTGATTTCGTCATTATTTTTGACGCTCTTTCGAACACCGCCTTCCGCGTATCGCTACGTGGCCCAGGAGCCGAGTTAGAAGGGGGGGGCGGGTGTTCAAACACCCCCCCCCCCAGCAGGGCGTGGAAATCCAGGACCCCCAGCCGGGCGTGGGTTAATAACTGCATAATTTCACGAAAACCTAACTACTAACCACCAAGTAGAACACGATGCTATTTAGAACTGGCTGCGAAGGCGACCATTCTGAAAAAGCTCACAGTGCTTGTCGTGTGTTGTAGTGTATCACATACCTATTTGGAGTGTGGTTTCGAGGCTTAGCGTGCACGCACTTGCCAGTTTCGTCGCCAGGTACTACCGGCCGAAACCTCATCCAGTGTGGTGGTTAGGATTGTGTCGTGTCTCACGCGAGGTTAACATGCCTCGAAACAGAAAGGGTACTGCCTACTGGGGTGGAAAGAAGGAACTGGGGCGGGCCAACATTTGCAATAGTGACGCACGAGGGACAGATGCTGCCATTCCGGTGCTAATGATAGGCGGTTAGATCGTTTTGTTGTCAGAATGGTATGTGCAAAGGCCTAAAATATCAGCTTAAACTGTTGCTAGGAATACGCTCACTTGCTGAAGCCAAAGTGTTGTTGAATTATTACTGAAAGCACAGAACTATTGGACCGAAAGTTTTCATTAGGACATGAAGACATCACTCCTAATAGCTCAAAATACGCAGCGTTAGTCAGTTTTCGAAACATTTGTTTTGTGCACATTTGAAAAAGACTATTTTTTTAATGTTCCGTGGCTTGTTTTTTTTTTTTTCGCCAGACAAGCCGATCGATTCGAGCGATGTCGAGTCCGGGCTCAAGCACCGGGCACCGCATCCGTTCAGTTAGTCTCACTGAAGTGGTAGACTGTCCCGCAACACTCGGGTGTGATGCGGTGCAGTCTACCCATCCAATAACACGCCACATCTCGGTAGGGAGAGTGAACCGCCAACATCTTCAGTGAGCGCAAGCCCTTCTCGCATGTCTTTTGATCTACAGTGGATCTGGACATCTGCCGTTCCTAAAACTATTAACTGAAAAAAATTGGTAAGCGGAGGGAAAGCCAATAGTCGAGTAGCGCCGAGCAGTTTGTAACAACGGCTACTTATATCTGTCACGCGGAACAAGTAGAACATGACAGTTATAAGTAGTTGGATATATTAAGATACTCTGACTTAATGTAATCAGACCAAAATTATATTTTTTCCAAGCATAAACATCGATAGCCTAACCGTCCGGCTTCCCTTGCTAAGCAGCCCTCATACACGCCTAACCATCGATCCCGATTTGCTGACGCAGGGCGTGGCGGCGATGAACTGGTGCTGTTGACATATCATGTTAGCATTGGTCGCGCTTAGCCTTGGCGCCTGTCGGTGACCGCTACCGTTACATGGAGCACCCGGAGGCTCTGTATACGGCCTCAGCCGCAGGCCGGCTGACGTTCCAACCGACATGAATAGGGTCGTGTGAGTATGTACCTAGACTGACTGATTGGCTCATATGCCCAGACTGACTAACTGACTGACCTGTCATAATGTCATTGACATATCTCGGGTCATTGCGCTTAGACTCACCGACTCACTGACTGACTAACTGACTGACTGACCTGTAACCGACATATGCCGGGTCATTGTGCCCAGACTGTTGGTGGCCTTGCACGAGTACCGTCCGAAGTCGTCTCTGCCCACACTCTGGATGACCAGCTCGTGTCGTGTTCCCATCACCACCTCGTCCGGCTCGCTGTGGCGACTGCTGTCGAATGTCGAATCCTCGCGGTCCCAGATCACCTGCAGACAGGCGGGGAGGGGTGCGGGGTTGGCCGGATATGGACGGTATATGCGCAACGAGACGGCAGGTCGTGCCAGCGTGCTGTGAAGTAGCCATGATATGACATCAGTAACTTTTGTAAAAATGGATCAATAATATGATACAGTACAACAGCTGAGAACATAACTTTCCAGCATTTTTAAAAACTAATCCGTAGTTCTAGCAGGCCAGCCCCAATGGTATTCATAGCTATAATACAGCCAGTCGGCACAACCAGTATCTCCTCAGAAAAGTCAAGGGGCGTGGGCTGACCTCGGCCATTTCGCACGAAAGGGCAGCTGGACGGTCAGCCAACTTCGATTATCGCATGGGACAGATAAAAGTTTGGAGCCTCTCCTACTGCTGTAATGTCATCTAACTTCATTTCAGATTGATAATTTGGATAGAGTGAGGTTTTCATATGTAAAGTGATGTCGAGAAGGCTTACTTTGTTACTTTGGTTACTAAAATCGGCACTCTCATTTCGACAAGACATTAACATTTACTCTGAAATCGCAATACAAAGCCACGGGCGATACTTAACACCTAAGATCAAGCCCATCATTGACATAACTACTTTTCCAGTGTAGCAAAAAGTAAACAGCGAACATTTGTATAATATTCAGCCCTTAGACCTGTCCAACCCGTGTCTCACCTTGGCTGGTGGATCGGCGTACACGAAGCAGACCAGGACCACGCTGTAGCCCTCGCCGGTGTAAACTGTGCTCTTTTCCACCTCCACTTCTGGCGGGTCTGCCGGTCAGCGAGAGCAGGCATAGAGTCAGTAACAGACCAGCGAGGGAGGAGAACAGGCCATGGGAAATGGCCAGCAGGAGGGGAAGCAAGTCAAGAAACGATCCACTGCTGTACACGAACACCAAGTCTTAAAAAAACGCCAAGTCACTGGTCACACAACCGCTGTGCTGGGAGGTAATGCGCCATTACTAACTGTCTCACTGCCGCTCCCAAACAGACAGTCACTAATCAGGTGACATGCTCACTATTGCGCTGAATGGTATTGTAGTAAAATTGCCACCGACGTTCATGAATGTGCACATGGTTATTTCTATTTCAAACGACGATGGCTCATGTTGATGGTATCACTATGGCAGGGGTGAATATTTGTGCCGAGTTGGGGTAGCACGAGCTTTCCCAATTCCACGCCGGCTTGGCTTTGGAGCCGCAACAGACGGCGGAGGTTAAGGTCACCGCTAGGGCAGCGGCGGATTTGCTGCGCCCGTGCTACCCCAACTCGGCACATTTGTTCACCCCTGCACTATGGGTGTGTATTTATCTTAATTGGACTGTGTATTCATTTTAATTGGACAAACTGAGTTATTTTTGCAATCTGAACAAAAAGCTTCAGCTATTAGTCCTAAACTTGATCTACTTGTAGGGATTGAGGATTGTTCACTTATCTATGTATATTATATCTTTTCGCTGCCAAAGCCCAACATTGCCGAGTATACCTCGTTTCTATTTTTAAAAAGCACATCTGATGGCTTGGACTTAACGCCGCAGTGAGGTGCTGCTTATTTGATCTACAGAATGTTTTTCACAGTCTGGAACTGACATTAAGAAGTGAACTCCTCGGCACAATTCGAAAACAAAGAGGATTAAACACACCTGAGTGACGTGTTTTGGCTCGAAGCTGCTATCTCGGATGCTCGTGTCTCTCCCGTATCCGTGGGTTAGGTTCAAATGAGAGAGCGCTTTGGTGTGCTTTGACGTACTGCTTCGAAAACACCATCCTTTACTAATGGTCCTAGGGAAGGCTATAAAGTAGGCTATTTATATGTCACACATGATAAGAAGTTGCGACAATTAATCACTAGTACGATTCGGAGCGGTTAAGCGGTTAAGCCATACTCGTAATATAGCATGCATTCGTCTGCATTTGGACGTGAAGTTGATGTTTTTCCTTTCAGGTAAGAACGGCAGAGGCAAATACCCACAAGTCAATGGTAACAGGAAATCGATACCACTGCCGACCAACGTCTGTCGCTCGCCGTAACGTGTTTGCAAGGGAAAACTCAAGGGCGCCCTCCTTCAGACGTAAACACGGCACGCCAATTTCGGTCCGGCTCAGGGCTGTGGATGTCGCAGTCGGCGCAGTTGGTTTCTTACGGCACACGACTAATGAGCCGGCGAACAGTAGAGCTACATCCCTTACGGCTCAGCAGGGACAGTGATAATTAGTTTACCAGCAATTCAATAATTTAATAATAGCTATCATGTATGCTTATGATGAGGTCCGGTATCTGATATATCTCAATTGCAACATACCAAAGCGGTAAATCCCATGTCTGCTCGTCTCTCAGCGCACATCAGCTGTAAAAGACCTCACCTACATACGGCTGCCACGACTCAACAACTCACTCGGTTTATTTCTGGAGAGCAATTAAACATCCTATCCTTGACACTTACGTCACTGCCTCCCACATGTCTACCCACAGCCGTGCGGTGGCGTTTTCAGTACGAAGTAGCGTGACCATCAGTGACTCAATACCAGTACTATTCATTTCGATAATGCCACACAAAATAAGTTTTCTTTCCTAGCCGAATGGTAGAATGCAAAGAGACATGGAGCAGATGCATGCATTGCACACTCTACATACATGCCTGAAAACTATAAACGGTACGATAAAATCTAGAGCGACTCACAGTGAACCTGCAGCCGTATTGCGCCGACTGCCACCTGGCCCAGTCCGTTGTCGGCCACGCACTCGTACACGCCGGCCATCTGTCGAGTGATGTCCGAGACCGTGTAACGCTCTCCGGCGGCCACCTTCTCGCCGCCGGGCAGGTCGCCCGACTGAGAACGGTAGGGGGGATCCAATGAGAACCATTAAGTCAGAGTGAGAAAGGGGAGCTAATGAGATCAGATTATTGTCTCTATAGTAAGGCTAAGCTAGGGAAAATAGCAGTGTTAGACTGATCAGTGGTCGACGTATGGGGATAAAATAATTATCAAATGAGAAACCAAACAGAACAAAGACGTCTGAGAGCAGCGTAGATTGAAATCGCCGTCGGAATAGCTCGTCACGTTTCCCCAAGAGCCCGATGCGTCTCGGACTGAGTCCACCAACACAAACTGGTCCCACAGAGGCCCGCCGCACTGCGGCCGCTCAATCGAGAATCTGTCACGTCGGCCGATTGAAGCTGGCCGAGTCTCAGACCTCGCCGAGGCTGATTGTTTCCCCCGGAAAAAGAGGAGCGTCGCCTCCCAAGGGTTTCGTCTGGCATCGAACTCATTGGTGCCGCCTCTAGATCGCAAGGATTCAGCGAGTCAGACTGGCTTGGTGTTACAGAGATGTCGACTTCCTTACACAACCGTGATGTCATGCATCAGCAGGCCCATTAAACTCAATACTGCATGTGTGAATAGGGAGAAGCGTTTCAGAGTGAAACAGGAATCTCATGTCTGGTAACGGTTACATAAGGGTAAGACAGAGAGTTTCTCCGACGAAATGTCTATGGCGCCATTGATTGTGACCTTTAAAGACCCGCTGACATCAGCTAATTCCAAGCGCCGCTAATATACGCCCGACAAGGCGCGGGGCTTTCCAAAGTAGCGTTCATGGAAAGTAATGGCGACAGCTAAAAGATTAAGAAATCCCATTTCGTTTTGGCAAGGGGATGAAGCGTCTTAGCTTGGAAAATAAAACAGCACACACGCTTGGTCAGTTTCTATAAAAAGAGGGTCTCATGAGAGGTTGAATGATAAAACATGTGCACTTCTCAAGTAATATTCGTTATGTGACTGTGTAACACTAAGTAGCGATATAAGTAATATCGGGACGCATGTTTTTTAATCCCACCCAGAAATGACAAACAAGCTCCCTGATTGGCCAGTTGCCGGCCAGTTGGACTTGAGCGGTCGCCATGGTGGTATCGGGGACTCGGCCGGCATCGTTAGGTGTTGAATTATGTGTTTTGTTGTGCTAGATATTGCCAATTTGCTTTGACATTTGATAAATAACGTTGGCTCATTCTTTGGTGACCTTGCATACTAATACGACGATATTTTGATACCGATTATTATGCATCAAACATCATGAGACAAATGTGGCGATTTCCACACCATTTTGCAGTGCCCCCTCCCCTTGTGTAGTGAGTTAACAGGCTTGTAAGAACCAAGTGAACCATTTTTTAGTCAAGTGGTCATGATTGTCCCTACATCTAATGGATAATAGTCTTGCGCAAACTTATAAAGTACTGGAGGAAGCAGAAGTTACGATTTTGGAGTACGCAAACTTGATATTAAAAAATCTCAGGTATTTTGGCTATGTAAAGTGAGCAGAAAAGTTCAATTGATCATTTTTTATTACAATTGCAATAATGATAATATCATGATAATTGTACTGTCAGGTATTGATAATAGTCATGTCACGTCATGCCACTAACCAGGCACACAGACACAACACATTTTCATCTTTATGTATCTAGGCATAAGGTATTACAGGCATGTTTTTGCACACCTCTCATGTGCGAGTGGGCATGGCCTCCTTCACAGTTAAGTTTTGGCTGATTGTGCTCAAATTTTGTAAGTACCTACATGTAAAGGGATGTAGATACAATTAGTCGGGCACTCTTCTTAATTCAGTTTTGTGCACCACTTCCTGCTTTCACCATGCTGTGCCCACTCTGCTTTACAGAGGACAGCTGCTTCTGTGACACGCATTAATCTTGCGTTCATTGAAACACTTAGTTTTGAGTGTTTTGACTCAGTTTTGTTGTAACGTTACCTGTGTTTATATTTTCAATAACTTGTTTTGGGCTTCTCATATTTATCTTTTTTTCTTGGCTTAGCAGGTTTAGTGTAAGACAAGTTTTAGCTGACATTTTACATGTTAAGATTGCATGAGTGCATACATTTTATAAAAGCTATTTCAAAGTACTGTAGCCATGTGTAACATCATGCATATGTCTTAGTGAATGACTACTCAGCATGCTGCTTGGTGCTCAATGGTAATAGTTTGATTTGTTTTTGACATCAAGTAAGATTTGATTTTTGTTTCTGAGATTCCAATGTTATTTGTGGCAAATATTTTCCAAAAATCCTCCATCTAAAGCTTCAACTGAATTCTAAAATGCCTGCATTTTCTACCAGAAACATTATCATTGATACCTCCTATATTTCATTTTGTCACCAGGTACCTGGACTGGTGAAAAGTGAAAACTGAAATTCATTCATGTCACCATTATCCTACGACCTACCCCTAAATGGAATTGATCTTGTTTCACAAATGAGTTGTACATTGTACGATGTCTATCAGCTGATGTCTATTGTCTATCTCTCTTTCAGCACAGAAGATCCTCAGTCATAGTTAACAAAATGGAAAAAATAAGCTGTGTTTTTAAGATTCCAGTGGTGGCCATCAACTGCTCAGGAAAGCAGCCCAGAATCACTTCACAACAGGTATGTTGATGCATGTACATTGTACATTGACATCAATGTCTGAATGCTGAAGAATTGTTGAACAGGGAACACATTTACCTAGCCTCTAAAAACCACAAATACTACATTACTTACATAAACATTTTTCTATAGAACTTATATTATCTACTTTCATCTGGCCTGGCTAAGGTTTTTTTACATTATATTCCCTCTGTTAAACATGAAAATATGATGAGTTATAGACTAGTATAACAAGCTGGTAATTATATCTGCCTTGTCAGCTTGGCCAACATCTGCATCATGTCTATCACAAAATATGACTGCTTTCCTGACATTTGCATTTGTTCCACTCACCAATTGACCACTTCTACCATCTGCTTGCTCTATGCACAGACATTGTCATAGGGTCTGTTCCAGTCGCACTTCCTAACACCTCTTAACTCCTCCAAGATTGCTTCCCTGCTCCAGTGGCAGCTTTCGCCCCTACAAAGCCAAGAAGCGCCCTGCTCCAACCTCCTCTATCTTGCTCTTTGAGGAGTTTAGATGTGTTAGGAAGTGCAACTGGAACAGACCCATAGCAAAACAGTTTCATCTCCCTAAGTCTGTACTGTCTTTTTCCAGGTTTCCAAAGGATCATCATTCATCAGCACAGAAGGGTGGGAAAGAGAAGGCTGTTCAAATTCTGAAAAGTCAGAGCTGCAAAGGAGGTCAAAGATGCAGTGCAGTTGGCCCACTCAGTAGAGTTTCACTAGTGGTTCTGATGTGGACTGAAGATTACACGCTGGATTGAAGTGGCCAGTCTGGAGCAGCTGTAGTTCATCATTCTTGCTGATTGTGGACGAGTAAGAGCCCGCGTTGGCCCCGATCGGCGATCGCTGGCCGAAGCCCACCACCAGTTTGGTGATAGGCGTTGGCTGTGATATCTAGTGTCGCCTATGTGTGAAAAGGACAAGTTGATAACAAAACCTGTTGCGCCATGTTATTAACCCGCGCCCGGGTGGCCCTCAGCCAACTTGGTGGGGGGGGGAGGAGGTGTATTCGGCCACACCAGGTTATCTTGGAATGTAGCAAAGCTGGAAAGACGCAGTAAAATCAATCTATAGATCGCTATTTTTCTTCAGAATCATACAGGTCATTTTTGATCAGGTCATCGCTGAGGTCACTGGAGGTCACCAAAAGTAAAATAATGACGAATTTTGGCCCCCGATTTTGACAACTTCACAAATTGGTTCATAATTCGGGAACCAAAGAAGCTAAAGCGCCGCGGAAAAGCGAATTCGATAGCTCTTTCGAAAATCTTTCAGGTTCTCAGATTTGAGCTAAGGTCAACTAGGGTTAAGCCTCCAAAGGGCAACAACTGAACAATCGGCTTGCTTCGGAAGTCGTCTTTTCTTTAATTTTTTTTTAAACTGATACCAACCTTTTATTACGTTGATTTTACCGGCACTGCGTTTCTCTCGTCTTCTTGGCCTAACAAGGTCAGCTTAATTAATTTGACCCCAGGTCAATGTCGCAGAAAATGCCATTTTGCATGTCATTGATTCGTTACATTGAAATTGAGATTAACATCAGTAGCGGCGGAACGCCTTCAATTAAGGGGGCATTGCCGACTTTTGGTCTCATTCTTTCCATGCAACGCCCATAGGGCTCATGTTAAATGCCAAAATCAAATGGGGCACGGTGCCCCGGTGCCCTCGGCCTGTTCCGCCGCCTATGATTATGATGCTTTTAGCGCTCTGGCCACGTTCCATCTAAAATCGATGTACAAATATAAACTGTTGGGAGGCGTTACATGACCTGAGATGACCTCAGGAGCATACGATAGATCCCGATGTTTGAGTGCTTTTGTTTCAAAAGCAGAACATTTCGAGTTCCTCATACTGACTGAAACTGGAGACGTCGCAAAGTTGACCTGACCCTAGGTCACCACCGATATCAAAATTAAAGATATTCAAGATGTTGGTACTGATTCTCTCATGCAATAGCTCGAGTTTCAAACTTCTACTTCATGGTGACCTGACCTGACCTTAGGTGACATGGGGTTACTTTTTTCACAATTGATACGAATCGATGCATACATAAGCTATACTAAGTTTCGTGTCGTTTTATCTATGCAAGCACAAAATTGTCAGGTGTGGCCAAAAACGCCCCCACGGCCCACCGACCTGGGGAACGTTAAAGCAGTGATGTATTTTTTCGGTGTATTCCACGATGCATCGATCGGTGTACTTGATAATGCATTATTTATGCTGCGTGTGTACGCTTTTCCTCTGTTCAGTGTGATCTGTGATAGGAAAACTACCCGTACCGGGACGGCTGGGACCACTTCTGCGCCTGCCATCTATCGGGCAGTGTTTGGAACTACAGCGGGCGCCGGCCGGCCGCGCCGCGCGGCGCCGTTACCGGGCTATGGAGGCGAATTAAGTGGTATAAAACCAGACGAATTTTACGCTTGTAAAGCAAAAAACGAAAAATGTACACTCACCACAGTGTTCAGCAAAGTACTGGGAACAATATGGATATAATTTAAAGCTAGTACGATGCGAACTGTTGGTTCCCTAGAGCAGTATTTACATACTTGTAGGAGATAGGACTTTAACATTACGGGAGCTTCTAAACTGCGCTCGCAAAGTACTTGATTGTAAATATTTTCATTTAGAGGCAAAAATCTAAAAATGTACAGTCAGAGCGTTGTTCCCAATGCTTCTAGGTACACAATGAGCATAAATTTAGCTCGAAATGTCATCACACATTGGTTCCCAGTCCAGTTTAAAACGACACTTTGTGCCGCAGAGCCTATCTCTTCCAATGGATGGCGGCTGGGTGGCGGTTGTAGTGGTGGACAAGACAATTCTTGAGTGAAATGAAATCATTTGCTTTCAAAGAATAAATTTGAAGAACTTGTAATAATTGACAAAAGATCGTTAATTACAGTGTATAATTTCAAGTTCATGGCAAATGAAAATATTTTAAACAATGCTAGTGAACGCCAGTACCGCCGCGCGAGAAAGCAAGTACTCGACGCACGGTCTGCCCGCCACTTCTGAAAATGGTCCGCGGCCGGCCGGCCGCGACCCGACACGCGATATATCTCCACGCGCATGACTGAAAGAGCTGGCGTGATCTATACTATTGGGTGTCTGTTTTTGTTTGGCATTTTATAAATAATGAGTCAGCTGTGATCGTTTGATGAGACACTGGGACAGCCGGCCTGTATGATCAGCGAACGGCAGGCGGCGGGGCAGTGGTCCGGTGGCTGCTGCATGGGACTGACACCAGCAGATTCAGAGCTGCGATACGCGGACGTTATGTTCACAATACCTTTGCAAAATAATATCTAATAGATATCATGTCCTCGAAAATGTTCTTCAATCAATATGATTTTACCTCCTGGCTTATTCCATGGGGGCCGAAACCGATCGTTTTATGCACGCCTTTTCTGGGTCTCGTTCTCCTCTAAATGCGTGTAGGTAGCAATTTTATTCAAGGGACGATTGAAAGTGCCTCCGATTGGTTTTCAGCGTAGGTGGGATATGGCCGTTGAATGTGAGGCAGTCGATAAGGAACGTCGAGCTGGAACGGTCATTGGGTAGGTACTAGGTAAGGTATGTGAAAGGCAGCAGTGGAAAACAAGGAAGGGAGGCGTTTGGTGTGAGGTTTCAAATGCTCTATGCATAAGAAAAGTTCATTTGATTATATGACGCCGTCCTTTTTATCGCGATACGTGAGCAACGCATGAGACGCTCACTGTTCAGACTTGTAGCGTTAGAGACAGGTTGAGAAGTGCTCAATTTCCGCGAAAGGATATTCTGGAATTTGAATTGAAAGGCATTTAGTTTTGAAAGCATCAGTACTTCTTAACACGATACTGACTCATTTAAAATTTCAATTTTTCCCCATTGCGATAACATAAGAAACAGAGACTGCGGTGTCCCCGTACGCAGGATTCTGGAGACTGTCAGGCGGATGTTAGTAGCTAAAAGCTTTTGTTCTTTATTTAACAGATAACAATCATTTCTTTTAATACTTTGTAACACCTAACTCACTAGAAACAATCTGTACGGGCTTCCAAAAATGTTATATTTAACATGTTAGATCCATTACAATATTTTAGCTGCCCTAACCTGTAAATGTAACGGATGCGTCATTATTGAAAACGTGCTAAAGCATAGTATTCTATTGCTGACAAATATTCTGCGTCTGTCAGCCGAAACTGGCCAATCAGAGGCTTTGTTTGTCATTTCTGGGTGGGATTAATAAACATGCTATCGGGACGAACCCTTTCTTACCTGTTTCCTCCAGGTGATGGTTGGCTGGGGTTTCCCGTCGGCCGTACACTGCAGAGTCTCATCTGTTCCCCGCTCTGCGACCACCACACCCGACTGGGGTACAGTGACCACTGTGGGACCGTCTGAAACGACACATCACCGATCATCAGCCACCTTAAAACAGACTGGGGTACAGTGACCACTGTGGGACCATCTGAAACAACACATCACCGATCATCAGCCACCAAAACAGACTGGGGTACAGTGACCACCGTGGGACCGTCTGAAACGACAGAATACCATTCGTCAGCCTCCAAAACAGACTGGGGCACAGTGACCACTGTGATGTGTCTGAAACGACACATCACATGTGATGTGTCTGAAACGACACATCACCGATCATCAGCCACCAAAACAGACTGGGGTACAGTGACCACTGTGGGACCGTCTGAAACGACACATCACCGACCATCAGCCACCAAAACAGACTGGGGCACAGTGACCACTGTGGGACCGTCTGAAACGACACATCACCGATTATCAGCCACCAAAACAGACTGGGGCACAGTGACCACTGTGGGACCGTCTGAAACGACAGAGGATAGACCATCACGCTCCAAAACAGACTGGGATACAGTGACTACTGTGTGACTGTCTGAAACAACACAGCACCGATTATCAGCCTCCAAACCGACAGGACATCGTCCGTCGGTCTCCAAAACGACAGAGCATCGCCCTTCGATTTCCTGAACGGCAGGGTACTGTTCACCAGCCTCCCAGAGACGCACCAGCGTCCATCAATGTAAACGTAAACGAATATACAATCTCCCAGCAGGCTTCCGAAACCCAGGTATCCCAGCATCACCATCATCGTCATCAATTTTCCCGTCCCATCGTTACGCTGTTTTTTTCTCTCTCTCTCTTTCTTTCTTCCCTTTCAATTTATTTTTGGAACGGTAATAATGTTCCTAGCCCAGTTGATGAGAAACACTACAGTTATCTCAGGATACCGACAACGTCCATTTCCATGTACATTATTTTGAGAGTTACTTTTCAAACAAATGCATTCATGATTTATCAATAACCGTGTTTACCTACGGATTACATGGATATATGTAGAGCAAAGCAGCCTGTACAATGGGGTACTAATCCCTAATATACGCTGCAGTTGCGTGTCGTTAGGCATATGTCATTATGCGACACCAACGTTATTAGAAGACCAACAACTCAGGCGGCACTTTCACCACATTTCGACACCGAGGCTTATCGCACGAATGACAATGAACCGCCTGAATAAATGCAATTAATGAGTTATGGACCTACCTCGCCGTGTAACCTGTGTGAATGTATATATGATAACGACGAAATCGGAGCAGGATATGCATTATGCATATTGCATAGGTCATGTCACATTGTGGTTCGCTCATCGCTGCCGATAATATTGCAATGTAAGGTGTGACAAACTAAGCATAAAGTAGCATAAACTCTGCTGAATCGAACTTTAAATCATATTCAAGGACCCTATATGACATATTAGAATGTCATTATCTTCACAAAGAGCTGTAAATGTGATCCACAATGGACTGACACATAAAAAACGCCAGCGGCGGCAGACGCAGCGGATCCACTAATACGGCTATTTCGGAGCACATCTTAGCATTCATAGTCTCGGAATTGCGCCCATCAGCGGCGGCGGCCGGCGGGCGCAGCTGTCGCGCGTCCGTGCCCCGGGGGCGACACCCGCCGTGCACCGGAGGGAGAGCTGTGAATCGCCGCACAGCCAAATCCCGTGAATCAATCATCCGCGCCATCTTTTATTCATGGGGATAACTGGCATTAACGTGGGGGGTGAGTGAGGTGACAAGGCAGCTCGGTCGACGGGTCGGCCGCCTCTCTGGGACGCTCACCGCCGCCGCCGACACTTAGCAGCGCAAAGATGATGGATGAAAGGGGTTTGCAGCGGACCGCCCCCGGCATCACGGCTGGGAGAGGCTCGTCAGTAGGTCTGGAGGTCAAATGCTAGAGTGCTGTGGTTATTGTGAATAGTTGACATTCAAAAGTTTGGTTCTAGTCTGAGTTCGCCCAAGCATCTTATCAATGATCAAACACAGATTTGAGCTAGTGGGCATGTTTAATCATCGAAGCAGTAGTGAAACGAGATATATCAGAAATGGAGAGGTAAATCATTAAATTGTGCAAAGCGATTTTCAACGACTCCATGTAAAATGTATGCGGGAGCGTAGAGCGTTGACGGAATAGATGCGTCGATTTGATTTTAGAGCGCCCTTTCGGGTGCCAGTCAAAAACTCGACAGATTCCCGGTATATACCCACGTGAAAGCCTTTTCCGATGCGCTGTCGTGCTCGCTCTTCAGGTCTTAGCATCAGCACATATTTACCAGCTAAATCGAACCTGTCTCTGTGACAATTGTGAAGTAAATGCACGCCGTCTACACAGGTAGTGGCGAACAGCACCCAAAGACCCTGACTGGCTGGTGTACTACGCCGGAACAGCCTTCACCGGGCTGGATGACAATGTTTACATAGAGCACACACGTGCACACCTGCTCATTGATGCTGAACGAACGAATGGATACACTGCCCTGAAGCGTTTCAAGCCTTCATCAAGGTATATTTGTGTCCGTGAGACTTAAGCGATTTCTTATTGGTGGAATGAATAGCACATCGATTTAAAGATTATCTGTTTGACGTCAGTTTGAAAAAAAAATCACCGGTGCACCCGACCTTGAAGGCAAACATTCACCTAAGCAAAGACACAAACACATATATGTTACAGGGAGTATGCGATTTCAGTTAGTTTGCAACGACCCTAGGGTGGTTGTAACCTCCCTGAACGATCAGTTTGTTTGCAACGACCCTAGGGACGTTACAAAATAACTGCTCGTTCCGGGACGTTGTAACGAAACTAGGGTCGTTGCAACCTCCCTAGTTAGTATGCAACGAACCTAGGGTTGTTACAAAATAACTAGGGAGTTTAAGAATTCATCGGAGTCTCGTTTCACAGGAGGGCCGTCAACAATCTTGCCCTATGAAAATGCTGTGCAATCTAGCTCATTTAAAAGAAAAGGGGAGCAAAACTTAAACATTCAGCTCAGGAGTATTTCACGACGGCCATCTAGTACACATTCTGTGCAGATTAGGTGCACATTTGATGCAGATTTGTTCAAATTAGATAGGCATTCGCCAGGAAGCCCTTCGTAAAAACGGCTATTATCCGCTCGTTTCCAGTCTTTTTGTGATCGTAAACGTTCAAACATGTGAAATGATGGTGTTCCCATGCATTATGGTGGGTGTCAAGGTCACGTGAAGGTCAGGTCAAGGTAATTGACCTTTGATGACCTTAGTTCACTTCTTCTGGGCTCATATATTTTTAAGCTACTTTTTGGAGCTGATTTCGAATTTAGCACCCATTTGAACATTTACGAAGTAATTTTGGCGCCTTCGTCAGTGTAACAATGTCACGGACTCACGAAGCTGTCAGTAACCCGGTTTACATAGCATATTTGACGAGGCTCCAGCTCGTTAATTTGGCGAACTTCGCTGCAGTGGTCTTCAAATATTTAGAGGGGATCATTTTGTAAATTGTTAAGCAACATTGGCATCTTTTGCAACATCACGGACGGAGATATAAGCTTGCAACAAACCTTATGTAAACCGGGTTAGTGTTGGTTGACACCTATTATGGACAGCTAGCAAGACGCCTACTGGTTGACCTGACCTGACCTGACCCGACCTGGCCTAAAAGCATCAAGACATCATCGGTGATCAAAGCTAACATGAAATTCGTGATCAGCGCCCCGAAAACATCGTAACAACTTAACTCTCCAAAGTTTTATCAGGTCATAGGTCCCGATTTTCCCGACTTTTGAGTCACTGGCCTGACCTGGAAGGTCAACCAATAACCTAGCCCCGCCCTGTGCGTTTGCAGCTAGCAAAACACCAATAAGGGCGAGAGTTAACCCACAGGACCTGTTGGTTTTCTACATACGCGCCGGCCGGGAGGAGGGTTGGTACGACCCCCTCGTCGTTTTTCACCCCTGTTGGAGTTGGAGCGTCGCAGAAAAACGAGCGTGTGTGCCGTTAGGAGACACAGCAGCTAGTACCCGATTTTAAGGTCTCAGGTCAACCGGTGACCTCTGAGGTCAGGTCCTGTGACCCAAGACACGGGTTCGGTTTTTTGATTAATAACTTTAAAAAAACGTTGCAGAGCGCGATTTTAGCATAAACGTGCTCGCCTTGCTCAGGCGCGTCGAATGGTATACTTTTGTTCGGATGAGGTCAACTTGAGGTGCTGACCTCGGGTCAAGGTCATGTCTGAGACCCCTAGGTCGTGAAATTGGTCAAAGGAGGTCATGTTGCATATTATTCGATTCGGCAGGTCTTCCTCAGTTCATTGGTGGCTTGGCCGACTCGCAAGCTCAGTTTGATCGGGAGTTATTGACGAGAAGCTCGTATGACCCTAGTGACGTCATAATCACGCAACGTCAACAATGCAAAATTGAAGCATCTAACCTTGCAAGGAGTGCATGAAATCACGATCCGTGTGCTTGAGATATTTTGAGATCGCTCCCGGCGCCAGAATAGCAGTTTTCATTTTTCTCAATTGACTTATAGTGGTGAGGTCACGTGACCGACCTGACCTCATGTGATCTTTAGGAAAAATCCTTGAGGTACAAGTTGTGAGACTACTAGAAGATGCACGTTCTGTAAGTTCCATCCCCCTCTAAAAGCTCCTCTGGGACCGAGGGCGTTGCGAAGTTGCGGCATCTGAGGACCGTCCACTTATGACGTCATAGGTCAGTAACCTGACCTGACCTGAAAATCTGGTTGGTGTCACAAGATCTGGCTTGAATCAAAGGTCAGGTATGCCTAGTTTCAGCCATCTGTTGCTGGCGTGTTCGGAGCTATCGCGAAAAAAAAAACTAGGGGGCGAGGATTAAGCTAGGCTGGGTTGGTAGGTTTGGGTCAAGTAGTAGGCGTCCCACCCGCACCACCTGTTTATAGCACCCGTACCTAAACCACCAGCGAGAGTTTCGTAGCAAGTTGCATTGGCACCACAACTATACGTAACTACTTCTCAAATGTCTCAACGAATGCTGGATTCGCAATAAGCTATAAAAAAATCCTTAAAATCGTGAAAATTTGAAACAGTCACCCGAAGTCACCAAACGTCAATGACCTTGACCTGGCCGACTACTGACAAGTCAACTTGAAACCCATCATGATGCATGGGACAACCATCAGTTCACGTTGAGGATTATCAATTGACAGATGTGACATATTATAGTGCATGTATGGCCTAAACTTTTGAATTCATTTTAAAAGGGGGAAAAACGCAAGAAATTACCCTAATTTAGAGGGTAATTTCTTGCGTTTTTCCCCTTTTAAAATGAATTCAAAAGTTTAGGCCATACATGCACTATAATATGTCACATCAGTTCACGTGTTGGAACGTTTATATGTAATCACCATAGAAGTCTGGAAACGCAATTTTATGTGCGCTAACATGAACGGCAAAACATTTCGGTCTGCCATGGTTTCAGAAATCAGATCAGAGGTCAAAGGTCATTGGTTTCAGGATCATGTACCTGTATAGGGAATGTGTAACCAGTTCGAGGACACTCAAAGTTTCGTCACGATCGGTCGCTTTTAGCCCGAGATAATCGCGAAACAACGAGGGGTTTTATCCGACCCGCACCCCTAAAAGTGTGAGGGATAACCCGCACACGGATAGCGACGGATATCCATCACACCTACCCCAGTGACTCTATTTTCTACATGTAAGCATATGCTGGCGATATAATGCAGCCAAAATTATCACGGTTACGTACCTTGTCCCGGGTACCACATATTCTCCTGAGCTGAATGTTGAAATTTTGTTCTCCTTTTCTCTTAAACTGAACTAGATTGAACAAAATTTTCATTGGACAAGATTGTTGACGGCCCTCCTGTGAAACGAGGCTCGATGAATTCTTAAACTCCCTAGTTATTTTGTAACAACCCTAGGTTCGTTGCATACTAACTAGGGAGGTTGCAACGACCCTAGTTTCGTTGCAACGTCCCGGAACGAGCAGTTATTTTGTAACGTCCCTAGGGTCGTTGCAAACAAACTGATCGTTCAGGGAGGTTACAACCACCCTAGGGTCGTTGCAAACTAACTGAAATCGCATACTCCCTGTAACATATATAACACACATAACACACACCTAGCGCAGAGACAGCACAGCACAGCCATTGTCCAGGCTCAGCGGGAGCCAATTTTCACTCGCCGAGGGCCACCGAGCGCCGGCGGCCGGCCCATCGAGCCGCCGCGTCGGCCCCGTCGCGCCGTCGGCAGCGGTGACCGCCGAGATTGCTCCCGGGGGCGCTCTCGGCGGCCGCTCCCAGCGGAGGGCCAAACAGCCGGCCGCCGCTATCTGACGGCCGCCTCGCGCCGCCCACTCCCCGGTGGTGGCACAGCGGGGAGACAGACGGCAGCGTGGCACCGGGGGGCGACACGGGGGCGGCGCAGGGGCGACATGGGGCGGCGCAGGGGCGGCGGTATAAGGGTGGCGGCACAGGGGCGGCACAGGGACAGCGAGAGACAGAGCGGCGACATGGGGGCGACGGTATCGGGGCGACACAAGGGGTGGATGCACTCGGGAGAGGTGATGCTCGAAGGGACATGTTCGATTACATAGTGTTGCATTTGAAGCAAAAGTGTAGTGATTGGACGATACCAATGACGATAATTTATTTAGCTGAAAGAAGTAGATTCTCTTTTAGGCTTCTCGGCTCATAATTAACTATGGAAAGGCAGCCTTCACCCAAGGATTCGCTTTACGCCTTTGGTCAGTAAGGGCCTAAGCCCGAAAGAGCACGAAGTCAGATCTTGCTAATCTGAATGTGCAAGTGCAACTACGGTGCACTTTTACAGGCCAATCCGCTGGCGATGCCTATCTGGTGAAAGCATTCCTAGTATTCCACCGGGGTTTGTTTCGCAATCGCGAGGCACCCGTCCCCGGTCCCGTGTCAGCTGTAACTCGGAAAATAGCTCTCGGTCGCGACACATGTCTTCTGGGAGGACTTGGAACTATTTATTATGAGCTCCGATGTCCCATCGAAGTGATCTGCGGCGGCCCAGGAAGTTCTGATGAGACTCGATTGGATGTTTGAGAGCGCTTCTGAACGGCCCCGGGCTGGGCAGGCCGGGCGGCTTTTATAGGTGGGGCGAGGCCGTCGCTGAGGTCATCAGCGAGATGGAACCGAGCGCCGGCCACGGCACACATATGCCGGCGGCTGCAAAGGTCCCGGCTGCCGGCGTGTAGCACCGAATTCAGAGCCGGTAAGACAATGGATTTGTGCCGCTACAGCTGTTATCTATATAGTG
>NW_024883594.1:0-69911 GCF_019059575.1 Amphibalanus amphitrite
GCTCAGAAAGAGCAAAAAACGGATATCTACCAAATTTCATCGAAAAATATTCACCGGTTTTCAAGATATTAGACTTTAACTTTTGTTTAATTTTTGGGATCTCCGCTGTTCCTAGCGACTTATTTGAAAGTGCGGCACTTGTTGCGCGGAAAGCAGCGTATACCACCGCGTGCTACAAAACGTTTTAGTCAAAGATTTAAAATCGTTAGATCTCCGCTGACGTCACAAATTCTAAGGGAGCATTCAATGCATTAGCCCCTTAGAATCCGAAAACTGCAAGCTTGAAATTCCATTTCTCCGAATTAAAGCATTTTTCGATGTTGTGAGTGCCCAAACCGGTATTTGCAGGCCATGGCCACCAATTTGGCTATCTCAACTCAAAACTAATGTTAAGGTGGGATGGTCACTTTAAGAAGGTCGAGATCTCCTACCCCACTGCGGTTCCCGCGTCCCTTCACAGACGGATTCTGTGCGCTACGTTATTACAAGTTACAAAAGCTGGTATAAATAATAAATAAGATATATTAATACAAATACAATAAAATATAAAAAGAGCATACAAATAACTGTGAATAAATACAATGATAAAATAGTATCCGTAACTCGTAACCAGATGATGGTGTATACATGCCATCACTATAAAAAGCACCACGGTAATAAACACCTGTAAAAAGCAAAAAAAAAAACAACAACAAAAAACAAAAAACACAGCATCGCTGCTGGAATATCGCTGTCTATCACATTATTGACTAATTGACTATACTATCACATTATTGACTAATTGACTATACTATCACATTATTGACTAATTGACTATACTATCACATTATTAACTAATTGACTATACTATCACATTATTGACTAATTGACTATACTATCACATTATTAACTAATTGACTATACTATCACATTATTGACTAATTGACTATCCTGCTGCCATTTGTACTAGGAGCATTGTTGAGCTAGCCACGACAGGCACAAGCGCCGGCGGGGAGAACACGCCAGTCGTCTCCTGTGCGCTGGCGCCGCCGAACGCTTTGTTCACGGCAGACACAGCCGGCGCGGTCTGTTCCAGAGCCGTCTACGATACCCGTTTTCAGAAATGCAGTGGACTTCACAGCCCGGGTCAGCAGCCGCTGGCCGCATGGGACGGGGATCTGCGCTGATCGGCTTGGTGCAGAGCTCGGCCTGTCAGCAGCCGCTGGCCGTATGGGACGGGGATCTGCGCTGATGGGTCCTCCAGAGCTCGGCCTGTCAGCAGCCGCTGGCCGTATGGGACGGGGATCTGCGCTGTGGGGTCCTCCGTCTGTTCCTGAGCTCCGTCCTGCCTGGAGTCCGGTCGGGCGGTCTGTGAGGGTCTCTGGTCTCCGGGAGTCCCCCCGGTCTGTGATCACGCCAGCCCGGGAGCCTGGTCCGCCCGCGGGGCGCCCTCCGACAGCGCACAGACGTACGCCAGTGTGACTGTCTCTGATCGGCCGCCCAACTGGACGGCCGACTGGACCGGCGCGCACAGGCCCGTGCCGTGCTCGCCGCACGACAGGTCGCTGTCGGCGCACTCCGGGTCCAGCTGGGCGTGCTCCATCTCGATGTCGTACTCGGCGAACACGCGGCCGGTCCGTGTGGTGAACGGGCACAGTGATCGCTCCGTCAGTGGGCGATCCTCCCTGGGGCGGCACCCACCGGCCGAGCGCCGCCGCCGGCTGGTTTGGGCGGCGCCGACGGCCGGCCGGCCCTCGGTGACGGCCAACAGGCAGGCGACGGCTGCCGCCAGCAGACAGAGCAGCCCCACCAGCTGCATCTCGACACTGACACTGACACTGACACCGGCGGCGACGGCGGCGACTGTTCACGGCACGGCCAGCGGCGGGAGACTGACGATCCGGTCAGCAGCTCGGACTCGTCCCATGTCCTCTCGCAACAGTTGATAGCCACCTTTTGCGCTGAGGTTATGAGAGGGAACGGAGGGAACTAACCGGTAGCCACCGCCCCGGAGGGGGAACACCGTGCGTGGCGCGTGGCGAGTCAGCACCCATCAGCTCAGTCATATGACGCATACGTGGACTTGGGTACCAATGCACAATACAAGCCGAGTGCCCACTTATTCCGATTAAGTACCGTGATTCACGTATATATGTGATAAGGCCTGTGACGTCGCAACTGCTTCTCTTCATTGCAGCACTCAAACGGCTGTATTTTGTGGAACACTTTGTATAGAACGATGACATCACACACAATAAATTCAGCTTAAAAATACGGATCGGTTGATGCAATATGACCTTTTCCGGTCAGGCCAGGTTTCCGACCAAACTTCAAATTCATATTTTAAGGTAAAAAAAGACGATAATTTAGAACGACTCGACGAGAGATTAGCACCATGCTGGTTAAATTCATATCAAAGATACAAAGTAAGATACAAAGTAAAGGTACCAGTAAATCGGGTAGGTGTCATGACCCATACCCCACAGCCCGTTTGCGTTCGCCAGTGCCCAAATTGCCCTCAACATTACTCTGATTTCCACATGTGAGTGGTCGAGACCCCTCTCCCAACTTGGAAAGAGTTTCCGCGCCCCTGCTCTACGCGTCCATTCTCCCACGTGCCGCTGATAATCGAGAGGCGGCCAGCACTCGGCGGGTAACTTTTGTTTGATGGCAGGGAGGGGGTAGCTTTTGTTTAACCCACGCCCCGCTGGGTGTCCTGGATTTTCACGCCCTGCTGGGAGGAGGGGGGTAAACATTCCCCCCTCTATATCGGCTCCTGAGCGACGTAGCGAAACGCGGCAATCGGCATTCGAAAGACCGTCCAAAATAAGGACACTTCAGTCATTTTTTAGGTCAGATCAAAGGTCAGGTCACCAGAGGTTATTGAAGGTAAAATGCTGCCTATTTCAACATTTTTTTCTCCGAAACAGCTTCACATAACTCTGGAACCAATAGTTACAGCGCCACGGAAAAGCGCATTCGATAGCCCTTTTAACCTTCTTTTTGGATTATGTCCTCATATTTGACATCGGGTTCACGGTATAGCCCCCAGAGGGCAATAACTAAAAAAATAGCCATTTTTTACGAAAACATATTTTTCTTCCATAGCTTTTACAAGACAATCACAACAATGCTTTCGCCAGTATCGCATTCCTTTCATAGAGACGCGTCGGATGACCTATAAGTTGACCTTGAAAGGTCAACTTGAAAATTTGACCTGACCGGAAAAGGTCAGTTTGCATATCAGTCGATCCGTATCGTCGAGCCAAGCACATCAAAAGCGTTTTCATCGCTCTAACATGCGTCTATCAGAAGTTATTGGCGAAAAACTGTTGATACATTTCGTGACCTGAGATGACGTCGGGGACATATCGAGGGGTCACGGGCGCCATTTTCCGGTTCAGTGTAACAGGTTTACTTAAAACTCGGTGTTTGAATGATTTTAGAATGACGTTCGTCCAAAAGAGGCGCATTTCAATTTGCCCATTGACTAATATCTAAATTAGGTATTAATAGGTATTATTGCGACCTCTCCATTAAATGGAGAGATCGGAAAATTCACCTGAACTTAGGCCACCGACATCAAAACTCCAAGATATAAAATTTGCACATATTGCTGCTCTTATCAATTGCTGAAAGTTGCACAGCGATCGGTCGCTCGGTGTGGCTATGACAGACATTGCAACTTTTGGTGAGGTCACTTGACGTGACCTGGTGACCTGACCTTGAGTGACCTTGGTCTAACATTTTCAACGGCATGTGCGGAAAAGATGCATCATGAGGTGTGCCCGCCGTTTTTTTTTATAGATATTCGCGAAAACCGCAGGGGGTGTTCAAGGGGGATTCAAACACCCCCATCGCAGCAGGGCGCGGGTTAATGCCGGGGCTGCCTTTTGTTCGATGCCGGGGCGGGGGATGAGGTATGTACATTTTGTTCGATACCGGGGGGGGGGGGGGTGTACCTTTTGTTTGATGCCGTGTGTGTGTGTGTGTGGGGGGGGGCGTACCTTTTGTTCGATACCGGGGAGGGGATGAGGTATGTACCTTTTGTTTGATGCCGTGTGGGTGGGGGGTGGCGTACCTTTTGTTTGATGCCGGGGGGGGGGGGCGTACGGCCCTCCAGGTATTTAGTGGTTGGTTGCCAACATCACAATAAGCGATCTGCATTGATGAATACGTCTAATGGCTGTTGAAAGCCATTGCCGAAGTGTGTGCACGAACCCTCTTCTCATTTCTATTGAGTCATTTTACAGGAGTGTCTCTGTCATTCAAAGTTACGACACCAAAAGCACATAGGCTAACCAACCACTCTTTTGCTGGAGGGCCGTACCTTTTGTTTGATACCGGGGGGGGGGGGGGCGGGGGGCGTACCTTTTGTTTGATGGCGTGTGGGTGGGGGCCGGGGGGTGGCGTACCTTTTGTTTGATGCCCGGCGCCATGAAGGTGGTGAACCACCAGGTCATCAGCTTGGTCCAGATGGTGGGGTGCACGATGTAGAACGCCTTCAGGTTCTTCTTGTACCTGCCCAGGAGCGCGGCAGAGGGCGGTGTCAGGCGCGCGCGGACGGGATGGGGGCGGGGGCGGTCGGTGCTGCCGCGGGCACGGCGGGAAAGCCCCGGGCACAGCCCGCACACTGAGTCAGCAGAGAGTCACAGCAGCCACACTGAGCAGAGAGTCACAGCAGCCACACTGAGTCAGCAGAGTTACAGCAGTCACACCGAGTCAGCAGAATCACAGCAGCCACACCGAGTCAGCAGAGAGTCACAGCAGCCACACTGAGTCAGCAGAGACCGCCCGTCCACAGAACCACCCGCACACTGCCCAGAACCATCCACAACACCGGTCAGCGACCACGCTACTCTGTCCATTTGAGACAAACAAGAAGACAACAGCCCAATGCGCTAGAGTAATGCAGAAAAGGAAGTGCGCGGAAAAACCAGCGACTCGGCTGTACACAATAACTGAACTGACTCCGAGGCGGGGAAGGGGTTCGGCGGCACGGCAAACTCCCCTGGAGTCCGTCTGTCCGTCTGTCCGTCCCCTGGGTCTGTCCGTCTGTCCGTCCCCTGGGTCTGTCCGTCTGTCCCTCCCTGGAGCCTGTCCGTTTGTCCCTCCCCTGGGTCTGTCCGTTTGTCCCTCCCCTGGGTCTGTCCGTCTGTCCCTCCCCTGGGTCTGTCCGTCTGTCCCTCCCCTGGGTCTGTCCGTCTGTCCCTCCCCTGGGTCTGTCCGTCTGTCCGTCTGTCCCTCCCCTGGGTCTGTCCGTCTGTCCGTCCCCTGGGTCTGTCCGTCTGTCCCTCCCCTGGGTCTGTCCGTCTGTCCGTCCCCTGTAGCCTGTCGGTCTCTGCGCCACTCACTTGTACTCGAGTACGTCGTAGACGTGCCGGATCCAGTGCAGTGCCGGGTGGTTGTCCGACTCGGTCAGCGTGTGGAAGTACACGATCGTGTAGTCGTGCGCTACCAGTGGCTCCAGCAGGTAGATCAGGTACAGCAGCGCCTGCAGTAGTCAACACACGGGGTACAGGTACCTGCAGCGCCTGGGGTAGTCAACACAGGGGGTACAGGTACAGCAGCGCCTGGGGTAGTCAACACAGGGGGTACAGGCACAGCAGCGCCTGGAGTAGTCAACACAGGGGGTACCGCAGGTCAGCCGGGGATGGGGTGCAGCCAGCACCAGACGGGGGGGGGGGGGGGGCAGAGGGATACTGGTCCGTCTACAAAACTGTTGGGAGACCAGCGTGGCTCAGTGATAATCGCAGCACTTAATACCGTGGACAAAACAGACGGCCATTTCTGCGGCAGCCGGCACGGGTACGATATGCCCAGGCTGGCCCCCACACGGCCCTCAGGCGCCGTGTGACCACACGCAGCCGTACACCAGAGGGGGGAGCGGCGGCCCAGTGCTGGTACACAATCTGCGGCCTCCCTCACCCCGTCCAGGCCCGCGGCCTCCCTCACCCCGTCCAGGTCAGCGGCCTCCTCCCTCACCCCGTCCAGGTCAGTGGCCTCCCTCACCCCGTCCAGGCCAGCCTCCCCCTCACCTTGTACAGGCCAGCGGCCTCCCTCACCCCGTCCAGGCCAGCGGCCTCCTCCCTCACCCCGTCCAGGCCCGCGGCCTCCCTCACCCCGTCCAGGTCAGCGGCCTCCTCCCTCACCCCGTCCAGGTCAGTGGCCTCCCTCACCCCGTCCAGGCCAGCCTCCCCCTCACCTTGTACAGGCCAGCGGCCTCCCTCACCCCGTCCAGGCCAGCGGCCTCCTCCCTCACCCCGTCCCGGCCAGCGGCCTCCCTCACCCCGTCCCGGCCAGCGGCCTCCCTCACCATGTACAGGCCAGCGGCCTCCCTCACCATGTACAGGCCAGCGGCCTCCCTCACCATGTACAGGCCAGCGGCCTCCCTCACCTTGTCCAGGCCAGCGGCCTCCCTCACCCCGTCCAGGCCAGCGGCCTCCTCCCTCACCATGTACAGGCCAGCGGCCTCCTCCCTCACCATGTACAGGTCAGCGGCCTCCCTCACCCCGTCCCGGCCAGCGGCCTCCTCCCTCACCATGTACAGGTCAGCGGCCTCCCTCACCTTGTACAGGCCAGCGGCCTCCTCCCTCACCTTGTACAGGCCAGCGGCCTCCTCCCTCACCATGTACAGGTCAGCGGCCTCCCTCACCTTGTACAGGCCAGCGGCCTCCTCCCTCACCTTGTACAGGCCAGCGGCCTCCTCCCTCACCATGTACAGGTCAGCGGCCTCCCTCACCCCGTCCAGGCCAGCGGCCTCCCTCACCTTGTACAGGCCAGAGGTCTCCCTCACCCCGTCCAGACCAGCGGCCTCCTCCCTCACCATGTACAGGTCAGCGGCCTCCCTCACCTTGTACAGGCCAGCGGCCCCCCTCACCTTGTCGAGGTCAGCGGCCTCCCTCACCATGTACAGGCCAGAGGTCTCCCTCACCCCGTCCAGACCAGCGGCCTCCTCCCTCACCATGTACAGGCCAGCGGCCTCCCTCACCTTGTACAGGCCAGCGGCCTCCTCCCTCACCCCGTCCAGACCAGCGGCCTCCTCCCTCACCCCGTCCAGGCCAGCGGCCTCCTCCCTCACCATGTACAGGTCAGCGGCCTCCCTCACCTTGTACAGGCCAGCGGCCTCCCTCACCATGTACAGGTCAGCGGCCTCCCTCACCTTGTACAGGCCAGCGGCCCCCCTCACCTTGTCGAGGTCAGCGGCCTCCCTCACCATGTACAGGCCAGAGGTCTCCCTCACCCCGTCCAGACCAGCGGCCTCCTCCCTCACCATGTACAGGTCAGCGGCCTCCCTCACCTTGTACAGGTCAGCGGCCTCCCTCACCCCGTCCAGGCCAGCGGCCTCCTCCCTCACCATGTACAGGCCAGCGGCCTCCTCCCTCACCATGTACAGGTCAGCGGCCTCCCTCACCCCGTCCAGGTCAGCGGCCTCCTCCCTCACCATGTACAGGCCAGCGGCCTCCTCCCTCACCATGTACAGGTCAGCGGCCTCCCTCACCTTGTCGAGGTCGATCTCCGTGGCTCGGAACCACTTGCCGATGAAGCAGATGACGGGCCGACCGAAGCGGTCCTTGCCCGTCTGGTAGAGACAGCCGATGCCGGAGATCTCCGAGAGGTCCTCGGTCCGCGCGCGCCGCAGCAGCCGCTCGTACCTGACGACAGGGGGTACAGGGGAGGTCAGTCGGCGACTCGGCGCGCAGGTACCGCTCCTGTACCGTACCTGGACGGTACTGAGAGACACTATCAGTTAGGCACAGGTGGCGCCACCAGAGAGCGGAGCTCGCAACAGGCGGGGTAAAGTGCGTACCCGCCGTCTGAGCAGAGATTGCATACAGTGACCGGTTGAAGCAGTGGAAAAGATAAGACGGGCGACGGAGGAAAATCAGACCCCAGCAGGCGGCGGAGCTGACTGACCGCTGGAATAGCTTTAACACAGACCATTGGTCTTGTCTACCCTCCGGACCAGTCCACCGCCGCCGGAGGGCACATCCGAACATCTGTATTTAGCGCCTTGCGGACATCTACCATAGCTTATAGCTATCCTCCGGACCAGCCCACCCGGCTTCCTGACCACCGGACCGACAGTCACCCTCCCCCGAGCCGAGCTGATAGGACAGGTTCATAGGGCAGCTGGTCCCGCCGGGACACCGAGCCGAACTGATAGGACAGGTTCATAGGGCAGCTGGTCCCGCCGGGACACCGAGCCGAACTGATAGGACAGGTTCATAGGGCAGCTGGTCCCGCCGGGACACCGAGCCGAGCTGATAGGACAGGTTCATAGGGCAGCTGGGGCGTTCCACGACAAATCGACAAGTGCCCTGCACCCTCATATTTTATTTTTTGCTTAAAATTGGTCTAATTGGTTGTGATGGGCGGAGAAGCCAGCTGTGGCAAGGATTTTTTTTTTCTTCGAAGAACGGTTTCCGAGATATAGCCTCGGGCAATTCTTGGAGTTGGCGCTGCAGCCCTATGTTTGGCGGCCTATAACTCAGAAACTATTAGTTTTTTTTAGGATAAAACTTCATATGGTTCAACTCACAATCAACCAACAAACATTTTGGCTATCTCGGATTTTCAATTTTTGAAAATTTTGATCACGTGACCTTTTGTCCTATTTTTCGAAGAGTGACCTTGATATTTTCCCCACTGAAAGTTGCAATTTTGTCTGATGACGATTAAAGCCTTATCAATTGTCATTCATATGCGAAAATAAAAAAGTGGTTATCGCCCTGCGTTGACCTCAGGTCAGGTCATTTTTATGACCTGTCCATTATTACGAGCGGGAGCGACAGCGAGATCTCGAGAATAAAGCATGATAGCGACAAGCGGTAAACGGTAAAGGGTACACACGGATAAGGTCTATAATTTTTACTGAGGTCATTTTCAGGTCAGGTCAAAGATGACGTCACAGGAGCTAAAAGGAAGTCAAAATAGCAGCACTATACACATATATGAAGTTTTTCTCGAATAACTTTCAAGGTATCCCAGCTAGGAACAAACTAATAGCACCATCGTGATCCTCTCGTCGATCCGCATCGAAACATATGTATGTTGACCTCGAAAGGTCGAAAGGTCAAAAGTTGACCTTAGGTCACGTGATCTAAGGTCAACTTTTGACCTTTCGACCTTTCGAGGTCAACATACATATGTTTCGATGCGGATCGACGAGAGGATCACGATGGTGCTATTAGTTTGTTCCTAGCTGGGATACCTTGAAAGTTATTCGAGAAAAACTTCATATATATGTATAGTGCTGCTATTTTGACTTACTTTTAGCTCCTGTGACGTCATCTTTGACCTGACCTGAAAATGACCTCAGTAAAAATTATAGACCTTGTCCGTGTGTACCCTTTACCGTTTACCGCTTGTCGCTATCTTGCTTTATTCTCGAGATCTCGCTGTCGCTCCCGCTCGTAATAATGGACAGGTCATAAAAATGACCTGACCTGAGGTCAACGCAGGGCGATAACCACTTGTTTTATTATCGCATATGAATGACAATCGATAAGGCTTTAATCGTCATCAGACAAAATTGCAACTTTCAGTGGGGAAAATATCAAGGTCACTCTTCGAAAAAAGGACAAAAGGTCACGTGATCAAAATTTTCAAAAATTGAAAATCCGAGATAGCCAAAATGTTTGTTGGTTGATTGTGAGTTGAACCATATAAAGTTTTTGTCGTAAAAAACCAATAGTTTCTGAGTTATAGGCCGCCAAACATAGGGCTGCAGCGCGAACTCCAGGAATTGCTCGAGGCTATATCTCGGAAACCGTTGTTCGAAGAAAAAAATCCTTGCCACAGCTGGCTTCCCCGCCCATCACAACCCCTTACACCAGTTTTCAACGAAGAATAAAATATGAGGGTGCAAATTTAATTTTTTATTTGTCGATTTGTCGTGGAACGCCCCAGCTGGTCCCGCCGGGACACCGAGCCGAACTGATAGGACAGGTTTACAGGGCAGCTGGTCCCGCCGGGACACCGGGCCGAGCTGATAGGACAGGTTCATAGGGCAGCTGGTCCCGCCGGGACACCGAGCCGAACTGATAGGACAGGTTCATAGGGCAGCTGGTCCCGCCGGGACACCGGGCCGAACTGACAGGACAGGTTCATAGGGCAGCTGGTCCCGCCGGGACACCGAGCCGAACTGATAGGACAGGTTCATAGGGCAGCTGGTCCCGCCGGGACACCGAGCCGAGCTGATAGGACAGGTTCATAGGGCAGCTGGTCCCGCCGGGACACCGAGCCGAACTGATAGGACAGGTTTACAGGGCAGCTGGTCCCGCCGGGACACCGCCGTCTCCTCCAGAGGGATGGCTGCTCAGCCGCTGGGAGTGGGACGCACCGGTTACCAGCCATTGAGACGGCACCAGTCACCAGCCACCGGGACGGCACCAGTCACCAGTCACCGGGACGGCACCAGTCACCAGCCACTGGGGCGCACCAGTCACCAGCCACCGGGGCGGAGCCAGGCATCAGTCGGTGGTCGGCTCGGCACAGGTTCTCCTCATTTCAGCCCATCCCACGGCTCTGAAGTGACCTTGGACCGAAAAAGGCTAGCCCAGTATAAGCAGGCAACAGACACACGAGCGGTGCAGCTCTCTGTGATTCAACAAGTAACAACCACCTAAAAAGTGAAGCCAGGACTCTACCTCCCATTTTAAGCCAGTCATCAAGGTAAACCACTTATCAGGTTAACATTGAAAGCCAAAGACACGAAGCATATTCTAAGAGCGAGTTTCCAGCTGGCTGGCCCTGCTGGCCGCTCGGCGGTGGCTGTCGGGACCGGGCTCAGCCGACAGGTGACGGCGGGGGGCCCCAGTGGGCCCCGTCCCGGCCCGCCCAGTGGCCCTGTCCCGGCCCGCTCAGTGGGCCCCGTCCCGGCCCGCGGCTGACGGCGGGGGCCCTCAGTGAGCCCCGTCCCAGCCCGCTCAGTGAGCCCCGTCCGCCCAGTGGACCCGTCCCAGTCCGCTCAGTGAGCCCCGTCCGCTCAGTGGGCCCCGGCCCGTCCGCTCAGCCCGGCCGTCCGTGCAGCGCCGATCGAACTCTGTGCCGAGAGGAACTGGGTCGAAGCGGCGATCAATGGCCGTCGGTCGGCAGGTGGCGGACGGACGGCGGCGGCGGCGGCAGTATCGACCCGGCGGCCGGCCGGCGACCAGCGCGCGGCGCGGCACGCCGTACACACATACACAGCACACATAGGTACACAGCACAGCACAGCACAGCGCGGCACGCCGTACACACGTACACAGCACACATCACAGCACAGCACAGCACAGCGCGGCACGCGGTACCTACACTGGTACACAGCAAGCACACAGCACATATATACAATATGTGTACACAATACACACATACACAGCGCGGCACTCTGTACACTGGTACACAGCACAAACACACACACACAAATACACAGCATACAGGACGCGGCACCTCACAAACCCCACCGGACCACATACACCATGGGCGCACACCGTGGCACGGGGCACAGGGGGCAATCAGCGACAGACGCCCATCAACATCACAGACACCAGCACCCAGTCTGCCCAGGGACTCTGTGGCACCGTATCGAAATACGCGGGACGGGCGAGCTGGGAGGGTATGTACCACTGGAGGGGGTAATCTGGAGGACCCCCGGCCAGGTTTGGCCGCGGCCGGCGCCAAAGGCCACCGGCCCTGAACCCACCCGTCGGTCGATATAGTGCTGCCCCACAGACGACCGATAGGATCGGAGAAAATGAAACGGCCGCCCACAGCAATCGCACAGCCGGCGACTCGATTTTGTCTGGGTAACTAATGGAATCGTATATCCAACGATAATTCTTGACGATAATCGACCCAGTGACAGGACTAAAAAAAAAATCCTAGCAGCCCCGGCAGCACCACAGCCAAAAACGTACGTGTATCTAGTGATTTTGATAATGGCATGTCTATCTTTCACTATCGCGAGCTCCGTACGGTAAGTCATTTGCATATGCACATACACATTCACATTGCCGTCGCCCGTCAGTGTCATTTGCACAGTTCGCAATCAGTGGCGACGCTGTCCCACTGACCGTCCCACAGTCCGGTGTCCCACTGCCCACTGTCCCAGTATCTGTCCCGCTGACCGCTGTCCCAGTATCTGTCCCACTGCCCACTGTCCCAGTATCTGTCCCACTGCCCGCAGTCCCAGTATCTGTCCCACTGCCCGCTGTCCCAGTATCTGTCCCACTGCCCGCTGTCCCAGTATCTGCCCCACTGACCGCTGTCCCAGTATCTGTCCCACTGCCCGCTGTCCCAGTATCTGTCCCACTGCCCGCTGTCCCAGTATCTGCCCCACTGACCGCTGTCCCAGTATCTGTCCCACTGCCCGCTGTCCCAGTATCTGTCCCACTGACCGCTGTCCCAGTATCTGTCCCACTGACCGCTGTCCCAGTATCTGTCCCACTGACCGCTGTCCCAGTATCTGTCCCGCTGACCGCTGTCCCAGTATCTGTCCCACTGACCGTTCCTGTTTGCAGAGCTGCTCGGAGAGGCCGGCCTGCGCCGGGTCGGCGCCGCCGGCGCGCTGTCCCAGCAGCCGCTGCCGGTCCACGTCGTCCTCCATGTGGCTGAAGTCGCGCAGCCCGGAGGCCAGCCGCGCCGGCACCGGGTGCTCGTCGGCCGCCGACAGACCTGCGGCGGAGCGCGGGGGGAGCACCGGGTCAGACGGGGAGGGGGCTGCACAGACCTGCGGGGAGCACCGGGTCAGACGGGGGCGGGGCGGCACAGGACCGGACCTCCCGGTATCACAGGGCCGGACCTCCCGGTGTCACAGGAACCGCCGGAGCTCACCGATCATCATATGAGCCAGCCGGCGATGGATGCCTCGTGACGCCTCACGGCGATGTCTCACCCCGTGTCTCGTGGGACGCGTCCCGCCCGCTCGGTCGGCTCGGCCAGCGATCGGTCAGAGGGGCGTCCCACCGGGGTCAGAGGTGAGCGCGGCGATAGGCACGTCACCTCCCCCCCCCCGGCGCCCCCGGGCGGGTCAGAGGTCAAAGAGCGCGCCCACCGGCCGACTGGGGACGGCACCACAGGTAGGTATGTGCAACGGCACACAGCGGAGGGCGATCAGCGATTACCCGAGTATATTATCTATTAACAGTCAGAGCTAGGCGCAGTCAATAACTGCCGGCAGCTGTCAAATACAGCTGCCAATAACTGCCAATACTCGGCACACATAGAGATAAAATAATAATATCTACCCTGACAGACCGATCCATCATATCCAGGTATCAGAGGCCACTGTGAGTGTCCCGGCTGGCGCGCCGATACCGATACGGGCAGAGGGCCGCCTGTTACCGCCGTACACCCGGCTGCTGAGATAGGCCGGACCCGTGTACAGACTCCGTGACTCAGTGAGAGTCTGCGGCCCGGCCCTCCCCCAGTCGGCGCATCTCGCCGCGTCATGGTGACGCAGCTGCCGGGCCGGGCCCGGCCGGTTCCCCCAGGTAGAGGGACTGGGCACCGGCCGGGCCCGGCCGGTTCCCGCAGGTAGAGCCGAGGGACTGGGCACCTGCCGGGCCCGGCCGGTTCCCGTAGGTAGAGGACTGGGCACCTGTCGGGCCCGGCCGGTTCCCGCAGTAGAGGGACTGGGCACCTGCCGGGCCCGGTCGACCACGGGAGGAGACGGCTCTGCGGGCGGCACCCGCCGCAGCTGGCCCGGTGCCAACTCCCGGACGGAGGGGGGGGGGGGCGACGACCGAGCCACGGCGCGCGCCGGCTCCGAACTCGGAGAGATGGTCCGGGTCACACCATCAGCCGCGGGATTTCGCAACGCTGAGTTATAACGGGCCTTGTGGCGCCTATCGACCCCACCGCGAACAGCGCTCAGAGCCTACCAAAGGGGCAGACTGGGGCTGCAAGCGCCTGCAGAGAGAGAGTTGGCATACAGAGCTAGAAGAGGCCCCGAAAAGCTAACGGCATGGGATCACAAGCAGGGCTGCGGAGTCGATGGATTTTCAGTGAATCCGACTCCGACTCCGGGCAGAACTATCGACTCCGACCGACTCCAACTCCGATTCCCGACTCCGCAGCCCTGCCAGGTCTGCGGAGTCGATGGGTTTTTCGGTGACTCCGCCTCCGGCTCCCGTTTCCAAAATCGACTCCGACTCCGACTCCGGCCAGAACTGTCGACTCCGACCGAATCCAACTCTAACTCCGACTCGGACTTCGCAGCCCTGATCACAAGAGTCAAGTGACGGGTTAAACATGCCTACTTATTCATCTTCCTCAAAACTAACCGTGAGCTAACATTGATAACTTGGCTCTACCACCCGTTCACCTTTGTGATTAAAACACTGCCGTCTGTATGTTATGGACGGGGATCTGCCGGCACCAAACAGTGACGGAAATAGCCCGCCTAGCTGCCGACTGGCTGCCAGCCCCCGCCCCCAGAGATCGCACGACCAACATTGGTAGAAGGGCTATCCATAACTGAGTGCGCTGCTGCGGTGTCCCACAATGTGTAATAGGGAAACCCTTTGAATGAACGTGAAATGTCACAACACGCCGCGCGCCCTGCGCAGCGGTGAGGTGTTCGCAGTGAGTTCGTTCCGCGCGTCGGACCCGAGGTTTTCGCAGTGAGTTCGTTCCGCGCGTCGGACCCGTAATGTTCGCGGACGGTGTAGCCGCAGCTCGTCCTACTGACGGTGACCTATGGCCGAGAAATGTGCACCATATGTCCATCCATTGACAAATACATCGAGACGGAATAGCCCACTTGGCCCTGCATGAACGACGAAGCATCCTATGTTGGATATACATAATAATTATGTCAAACAGAAAACCGCGGGTGACGCCAGTCCACCGCAAAACAGCCGCGCTTTGGAGAAGTGTCATATCATAGTCCAATTGGAGAGAGGGTATTTGACGGGCAAAGAGGAACAACCAAACATTCTGCCGAGTCTGTGGCGAAACTACACGATAGGTACCACAATACAGAGATGTCGTATTTAGAGCTCACGTCAGTTAGTATGTGGCGTTATGTGACGTTACACAGTGAGTGGGCTGACGTCACTCAGAGTCAGGTGGCAGGCTGAGCCGTGGCCCGTTCAGCCAGGATTCCGACAGTGTGACTTCAGCGGCCCACCACCAGGCCCCCCGGCATGTCCGGAGCCGTCCGCTACACCTCCGGCTGGGACCACACCCGACTCAACAGGCCCGTCAGAGACGCCAGCGGCCTGACCGTCTGTGTGTTACATCACCGTCCGCCGGCGACACCCGCTGCCGCGGCCCGCCGCACTATGGTTGGAAACGGCCTCACGGATGGCCGGGGGTCAACGCGAAAAAATGTTTTGCCCATAACTTGTTAATGCGTAGACCGACTGCGATGAAACTTTGCATAGGTATACCAGTCTCTTTCGTGCATCATACAGTAACTCAGAAATGACGAGGTCACGTCACGTCACGCATGTGTGACGTCATCATTGCAAGTATGTTATAAGTCGCCTATGTCTTTCGTTATGTTATCGATATCGCGAGGCATTTTGAACATGTTTTGAATACTGCTATTACTGAATGGATATTGTTGTTATGCTTTAGCGCGAGAAATATCAACGTAGTGACGCACAGTGTCTTACTATTGGTCATAAAGGGTCAAAAATTTGGAGAAAGAGTATTTATGATTTTTTTTTAGATTGGGCAAAAAAGTAAGAAATAAAATGACGCGCGATCAAATGACAAAACATGCGTCAGATTAACCCGGCAGTTGCTGGGGTATTTCCCCATCCGCCGTTTGCCGGGGGGGGGGGGGGCGTTCAACGCCCCCAGCCGATAACTCGCGAACAAATAGGCGCAGCGAAACGCACGAGGCGCGGCAAACGAAAGAAGAACGCGACGAGACGATTCACATGAATACTTTAAAGCTGAATTTCGAGGTCACAGGTCGGGTCAAAGTCAGGTCAAACACTTGAAATCGGGCTTTCAGTAGCATGGACTTTAGAACCTCGCAATCGGTGCCTCGCGTTTCGCGTTTCGATTATATCGTCATCAGTTGGTCCTAAATAAATTCAGTCATCAGTTGGTCCTAAACAATCTGTCACAACTGTCACAACTGTCACAACCCTTCATATAAGTGCTAAAAGAGTGTCAGATCAATGTAGGGGTCAGTCAAACATAGGCCACTGGCCAGGGTCAAAGTCAGGTCAATCAGGTAAGCACATAACCCCGAAAATTAAAACTGGTACCTATTCGCAGCCCATGCATGACACATGTTTTATGGGTACTTTTGGGCGTAGAACACGATGGTGACATTCATTTTATCATACGAGTACCTGGCTGGTTGAAAAAAGATCAATTTCAGAAATGCATGCGTCATGGTCGTGAAGTAGTCACGAGAAATTGCCAACATTCAGTTCAAGATTTTGGAAAATGTAGAACGATGATCAAAAACCATAGATAGCCATTTGATTTGCCATGGTATTGACAGTGTAATGGCGTTTACAGCATGTCTGTATGTCTGCTCTGTCGGTGGATATCCATATCCATACTCCAGGATATCCATACACGTTTGCACGATATCCATACTCCAGGTGCAGGGGTGAGCAGTTACTTCTTACGAGGGGTGCGGAGTCGAAGTCAGAGTCGGAGTCAGAGTCGCCCAGAGTCGTGGCAACGAGCCAGGAGTCGGAGTCGGAGTCGGGGTCGGTCAGGAGCCCGCAGTGGAAGTCGGAGTCGGTCCGAATCGGAACAGCTCCATCACGACTCCGAAACACTGGCAGGGGTCCGGAGTCGGAGACAGAGTCGGCCGGAGTCATGGCAACGAGTCAGGAGTCGGAGTCGTAGTCGGAGTCGGATTTGGCGCCACCACGACTCCGCAACCCTGCTTCTTACCATCATTTATAAGGATAAGCGATTGCAAGACTGACGAGCCGACCTGGTGCTAACGAAGCGACGGGTAGGTACGCCTCGGGAGATGAAGCTTCATGGACGATTTTGCGCACAAGTGCGCAGTCTGCTTTTACGTTCCCCTAACGCAGAATTGAACAGAGATTTATTCTGCCAAAAAGCTCAATGGAGGTCGATGGAGAACTTTTTGTATGTCAAATGAAACATAAACGTAATTTTGCAAATATTGCTGTGGTGACACTGCAAACAGAATGCAATGCCGTTCCTGATTTTGAACACGCATGGGAAAAAGAGTCACTCCACTCGATAGCCAACATAACAAGGATTATTTTGATATATAATAATCCAGTTTTACAACGTCATGGAGGTACTCCACATGCTATCAACAGCGCGGTTGTTTAAACCTTTGACGGCGCACCAAAAAAGTCACTATCAGGAACTCCCGATTCCACGTACAATAATGGAGACTAAATGCGCAACTAAATAATTTTTGCTGCCCAATTCAAAACATTTCATCAATTTCCAACAGAATGACACCCCAAATATACATATATTCCGAAATTGCCCACGGCCATCCGTGAGGCCGTTTCCAACCATAGTGCGCCGGCGCGGCGGCGCCGTCTGTTAGAGGCATTACCCATCAGATATCCGTCTTTAATGTCTGTACGCTGTGACCGCGACATGTCTCCGCAGCGCAGCTCAGTCATAAATCGCCGGTGACCGCCGCTGCGGCGGCTCCCGTCTGTCCGGCAGGCGGGGGCCGGTGTTGAACAGACCGCTCGGACCGCCGCAGTCGGCTCAGCCTCAGCGGGTGATCGGTGCAGAGCTGAGCCGCTCGGCGACCACAGGCGACCGCATACTAGCGGAAGCTACGTGAAAAATGGCGGGAGTAATCGTAACAAATAATATATATTTGTCCTACTCTACCTCCTAAATGTGCTACGGTAAACTGCACGGGCGGAGACCGGCTCCCCGCCGTGTCCCCGTGATCCGATATGGACCCCTATCGGGCCGGGCGGCTCGACAACAGGTGCCGGCCGTCGACTGGCCCTCCCCTCCCTCCCCTCCCCGGCCCCCGCGACCAGCTGACACCGACACGCACACACACGGCGGGAGAGTCACAGCGTGTGTGAGTGGGGGGGGGGGGCGTCCAATGACCTCTGGGCTGTGCGCACACCGACACACTGACCTTGGTAGCTGTGCTGTGCGGCACAGTGTGGCACACTGACCTTGGTAGCTGTGCTGTGCGGCACAGTGTGACACTGACCTTGGTAGCTGTGCTGTGCGGCACAGTGTGGCACACTGACCTTGGTAGCTGTGCTGTGCGGCACAGTGTGGCACACTGACCTTGGTAGCTGTGCTGTGCGGCACAGTGTGACACTGACCTTGGTAGATGTGCTGTGCGGCACAGTGTGACACACTGCCCTTGGTAGCTGTGCTGTGCGGCACAGTGTGACACACTGACCTTGGTAGCTGTGCTGCGGGTTGTCGATGATTCGGATGGCCCTGTCTGGTATCACCGGCGCGCCAAAGTCGTCTCCGATGTCCTCCTGCCGGTCACCAGACAGAGGTCAGAGGTCAGGTCAGAGGTCAGTCCAGAGGTCAGCGGTCAGGGGTCAGCCCAGAGGTCAGAGGTCAGGCCAGGGGTCAGTTCACAGGCCAGGGGTCAGATCAGAGGCCAGCGGTCAGGTCAGAGGTCAGGTCAGGGGTCAGGTCAGGGGCCAGTTCACGGGTCAGCGGTCAGTCCAGAGGTCAATTGAGAGGTCTGTACCTTATCAGTTCAGGCCTCAGGGATCAGGATTCAGGTTGAGAAAACCATGGTAGGAGAGACACGCAACGACACTGACACTGACACCGTGGACAAGGCACACATCAGAGACCCTGCGAAATCGGAGCGGCATTCACAGGTGACGCCGGCGCCAGGTGGGCTGTGGATTGCCGTGGGAGCGTCCGACGGCCATTCAGAAAACCTTGGTTACTGCACCGTTTCACCATTCAGGTGAAACCGGACCGCTGGAAAGTGCCGCACGGCCGCGGTCCACTGTAGACGTTACACGGACCAGTGAGGGCTGAGACGGGGCGCCGGCCCCCAGCTGACGGGCCGCCGGACGGCTCGGAGCGGCGGGCCGCCCCGACGGCGGCTCGGACAGTCCCTGGCTCCGACCGCCGGCGGCTCAGAGTCAGACAGTCCCAGTGACCGGGCCCTGGCTCGGATAGTCTCTGTGAGGGCCCAGCCCTGGCTCGGGCAGTCCCTGTGACTGGGCTCTAGCTCAGACAGTCTCTGTGAGGGCCTGTCTCAGTCCCTGTGGCGGCCCTGTCTCAGACAGTCCCTGTGGGGGCCCTGTCTCAGTCCCTGTGGGGGCCCTGGTTCAGGCAGTCCCTGTAAGGGTCTGTCTCAGTCTCTATAAGGGTCTGTCTCAGACAGTCCCTGTGGGGGCCCTGTCTCAGACAGTCTCTGTAAGGGTCTGTCTCAGTCTCTGTGAGGGCCCTGTCTCAGTCTCTGTCAGGGTCTGTCTCAGACAGTCCCTGTGGGGGCCCTGTCTCGGACCGCAGAGCGGCGCGCTGTTCCCAGCACTGTCCACAGCGCCGGGACAGCCGGGAGCGGTCTCGGCCGGCTGACACTTTCACACCCGGCCCAGCCCGGGTACCGCACACCACCTCCGGCGCGCGGGCACGGCGCGCCGGCAGTCTGTCGCAGACGGTGCGGCACACGGCTGACACGCTGGCGGCGGCGCCGCGGGCCCGCCCCGCCCCGCCCCGCCCCGCCCGCGTGGCGTGACGCTGGGATGTCTCGGAGGCTGTCCGCTAATACTCTGTCCCGGCCCGGGAGGGTGACGGTAGCCCAGATACCGGTGCGTATCTGAGACACCACAGTGCGGTTCTCCCAGGTGCGGCCGGCTGCTGACGGGCGCGCCGGGTGGCGCCGCTGCACATACGTCACTGCTCGTCACTGTGGCGCCGCCGCACGTCACTGTGGCGCCGCCGCACGTCACTGTACGTCACTGGGGCGCCGCTGCGCGTCACTGTACGTCACTGGGGCGCCGCCGCGCGTCACTGTACGTCAGTACACGTCACGTCGACTGATGTCACCCTGCCTCCCCCCTCCCGTGGAGCCGACGTGACGGAGGGTTCAATGCTCAGCTTGTCGTTGCGACACAACGTGACTTAAGCTGCTGATAATGGGTTTATGATGTTTTCGGCACGTCAGGCCGTCGTGGAAAGGTTCTTACGAAACTAGACAAAGGTGAGAAATAGGATATCAATGTCCTAACACATTTCAAAGGGAAAAGCGTCACGAGTCGTTTCATTTCATCGGGGTGGCGGACATAAAACGACTTAGACTAGATTAAAGAGACAGGTGAGGTATGAAAGATAATAATCGTCATCTCTCTGGTTTCCGCTTTACCACGATTGATACCAGAGTACCATCCATTGGTAGCATAATGTTTAGACAACGTTGCAGTGACCTGCGTTCTGACTGCACGCAGGCCACTGCAGCGCGCGTGTAGACAAAGCCATCTATCTGAGCTGGCCAGGGAAGTGGCGCCCGCCCGCCGCCGGCCGCCGGCTGTCGGCCCGGGTCCGTGCCCGGGGACCCACTCAGACTGCCGGCCGCCGGCCCAGCGGCGAGGGAGCCCTGTAGCTGTGTGGACCGGCGCACCTGTGCCGGGTGAGCCAGCGCATGCCTTCCCCACCGCTCGGCACAGGTGCTCGAGGGGGACATAGGCGGTCCCATGGGGGGGGGGGGCACGGGGGCCATGGCCCCCCCTTTGGTGCTGAAAGGTGGGGCCATACTATCTTTTGGCCCCACCTTTCAGATCGAACAAAAGTCCTAGAAAATCTTTTCGTATGTTTCATTTTCTTTCTTGCACCATCAAAGAACGTAAATTTCACTCATGAGTGGGCTCAGTTTCGCATTCTGTCAATTTGGCGGTCAGCGTCGCTGGCACCGGTTCACGAGTATGGCCGGATCTTACACGGAATATCAGCGTGGATTTACTTGAGGCTCTCGTAGGCCCAGCAATGGCTGGCATGAGACCCTCTTCGGCAGTGGCGGGTGGGCCCTGCTAAAGGAGATTGGCTCTAAGACACTAAAGTAAGACCTCATGGGTTGGTGCTGTGCACCTCAGAAGCCCGGTGGTGACGCCGTATGCCGGCTTGGTTTCGTGGGATTGGCGTGGGACCTCCGGGGCCTGCATAGAGTTTGCGTGAGCTAGTATGTAATCTCAGAGGCATGTGTGTAATGTGTACACAGTGGCGGTCGCGGGGGGGGGGGGGGGGGGGGGGCTAACAGCCAATGGGCCCCCATATAGGTGTATGGGGCCCTGGCAATTATTCGATCGTCACGAGGCTCAAAAAACCCACGCCCAGCTATCAATATAGCTCCCACACCGGTCTTTGAGCGTCTTACACTGACCTCTGAGCAGTGATGCCATCCACATTTTTGCTCCATCCCAAGATCTCGACCAGAATTTCCCAAGATTCTCGTCTCGAATCCCAAGACTACCCATCGCATATCCTTAGGAGTACCCCAAGTAAATCCATAGCTTATTTTGGACATATTAGTGTGTTTAGTATTCAACTTTCTCTTCTTCGGGTCCACCCTTGTCCTTATTGGCGTATTTACAGCAGCTAATGTACCTAGAGGCCGGGGGGAGGGGGAGGGGGTCGACCGGACTCCTACAGCTGATCGGTTCCTGACTGAGTATATGTAAGAGCTTCACGAAAAATGAAGATGCTGGCCTAGACAACATGAAGCCGGTGGTATCTGCTATTATGGTCAAGTCATTCGTCGACCGTCAATGGTGGGTCAAGGACCCAAAACACAAAGTTCGAATCTGTTAGAACTTCTTGGAAACGAAGTCTGTGGCATTTTGGAGTTATTTCGAAATTTGTCTCGTGACACATTTGGAGAAGCTACATAGGGTCATGTAGAGTTCGGAGTGTTCGACGTAGGTATCAAAATTTCATTTTACAGAGCACCGAATTTATTGTCTTGTGAAAGTTTAACTCATACAAAACAAGCATGAATTAAAGTATATAACATAAGACAATCTTGCTTGAATTTACTTGAATTGTGCCCGTCTAAAAACAATATCAAAACTAGAACACATAGCCGGAAACTACATCTTTTGAAATAACATTTTTCCTTTCAAATTATTTAACAGACGGAGCACGAGAAATTTAGGTCGTAAAAAGGCGCAACCTGATTCCGTGCTGAAACTAATGCAGCACCGCCTCTTTACCCCCTCCCCCGTTTCAGCACGTGCTCGCGCCGTCTTCTGGTAAGAGGAGCACAAGCTTGCTGATCGGCCTTCTAAGAATGGAGGTGCTCGTCCTCACTTCTGCGACACGAACATTGCCCTTTGCGTCAGGATACACGTTGATCACTCTTCCCATTTTCCATTCGTTGCGAGACGAGTCTGCGTCTACCAGGAGAACCATGTCATTTTCACGCAAATTTCTCTGAGGCTGGATCCACTTTTGTCGTACTTGAAGTGAACTGACGTATTCCTTCTTCCAACGGCGCCAGAATTCCGTCGCAAGGTACTGAACTAGTTTCCATCGCTTTCTTGAAAACGAGTCGGCTTCTGAGAAGATACCGGGTGGCAATGGCTGTGCCGAACGGTAGATGAGCAGATGGTTAGGTGTGAGCGCTTCCAAGTCCCTTGGGTCATCTGAGACAGGTGTGAGCGGGCGTCCGTTCAAAATCGCCTCTACCTCACACATGAAGGTGGATAAGCACTCATCCTCTAAAGTCTTTTGCTGCAGCAGAAAGTTCAATATTTTCCTCGTTTCGCGAATCAGGCGTTCCCATGTTCCTCCGTGGTGCGAGGCGCCCGGTGCGTTAAAAATCCATTTTACCTCTTTCTGCAGAAGTTCGTCTTCTATTTGCTGCTGATTCCAGTTGCGGATCTCTTCCTTCAGCTCCCGGCGGGCTCCCACGAAATTTGTGCCGTTGTCACATCTGATTATCCTTACTGCCCCTCGTCTGGCCATGAAACGACGCAACGCGTTTATGAAGGAATGAGTCGTCAAGGAGTGTACAACTTCCAGATGTACAGCGCGGATTTTTTGGCACACAAATATGACACCAAACCGTTTCACTGTGGCTCTACCTCTTTTGACATAAAAAGGTCCGAATAAGTCGACTCCAGTGACCGCGAATGGTGTCAAGTCCGGGGTGACGCGGTCTTGCGGGAGATCAGCCATTTTCTGTGTTAAAGGACGGCCGTGTAGTCTGCGACAGAATACGCAACGTGACAGCACGCGGCGCACCGCAGCCATTCCGCGAATAATCCAGAACCGTTCCCTAATCACTGACAAGACATGGAGACGTCCACTGTGGCCGATCTTGCGATGTGTGTCTGAGATAATCAAATCAGTCACATGAGACCTTGCTGGCAGAATCGCTGGGTGTGATGCTTCTGAGGCGTAAGCATGACTTAGTCGACCACCGACCCGTAGCACACCGCTCTCACAGACTGGATCTAGCCGGTAGATGTTACTCTTCTTGGTTATTTTCTTGTGCTCTGGAGAATGAAGAACGGCCAACTCTTCTGAAAAGGATCCTGCTTGAACGTACTTGACAATGCACATTTCAGCACTTTGAAGTTCTTCGACAGACAAGTCACTCGCTATGCCTCCATTGGTGACGTTTCTGCTCTCTGGCTTCTCTTCCTTCTTGATACGATCACGCAAGACTTGTTTCAATCGCATATAGTAAGCTACAGCTCTTTTAAGGCGGTACCAGTTGGAATAATGTTGCAGTAGCTTGTCAGTTGGCTGTGTTTCGGTGGACGTCGCTGACACCAGTTTTGGCATTTTTACTTCAGGGTCACCATCCATCACTGTTTCAAGTTCTTTGAATGGCTGCTCTGGCCACTTATCTTCAGGAAGCGTCAGGAACTCTGGCCCACGAACCCACATCGACTCATTCAAAAACTTTTCCACCGTTGTGCTTCGTGAGGCTTCATCAGCAGGATTCACCTTTGAAGTAACGTATTTCCACTGGTTCTCGTCGCTGTGTTCAAGAATGTAACCAATGCGATTTGCTACATAAATATGAAATCTACTTGTTTTGTTCTTGATATAACGAAGAACAGTTGTACTATCGGTCCAGAAAACTGTCGAGTCGACAACTGTTTGGAGTTCTTCTTTCACAACTAAGTCAAGGCGCACTGCTAAGGTCGCAGCAGTGAGCTCCATTCGAGGAATGGTGACACTTTTCAGCGGCGCCACGCGCGCCTTTCCAATGAGAAAAGAGCAGTGGATTTTCCCGTTATCATCCACTTGTCGGAGGTATGATACCGCGCCGTAACCAGCTTGGCTAGCATCTGCGAAGTGATGTATTTGTGTGGATAAGACACGACCAAAATCTCCTGGTTTCATGCACCGCTCTACACTGAAGAGTTCCAGCTGGCAAAGGGAGGAGTGCCACCGAAGCCATTTTTGTTGCAGAGGCATGGGAATAATGTCATCCCAGCCAAGATTCAATGTACATAGTTCTTGAAGGATCAATTTTGGCACCATCAAAACGGGAGCAGCGATTCCCAATGGGTCAAAAAATGAGCTTGTTGCCGAAAGAATCCCACGTCTTGTGAGTGGTTTTGACTGGATTTTCACCTTGAATCTGAACCTATCTTGCTGAAAGTCCCATAGAACGCCGAGTGCACGCTCCGCCGTTGTGTCACACCCCAGCTCGGCTCCTTTCATATTCTCCGTTTTGTCATGGTCTGGTAACGATTCTGTCACTTCTCGATGATTGCTAACGAACTTGGTGAGATTAAATCCCCCCATGGCGCACATTTGCTTGAGTTCGCGGACCAGTGTCACTGCCTTATTTATGCTTTCCACCGACTTCAGACAGTCATCAATATAAAAAGAATATTGTATAGTCTTCGCCGCATCCGGACTGAACGTGTGATTGTCTTGTGCACATTTTTGTAGTGCGAAGTTGGCACAACCCGGAGACGATACACTGCCAAAAATGTGTTTTTTCATGACAAAGTCCTCCAATTCCCTTGTTGTATCACCCTCTGGCCACCATAGGAATCTGTAGAAATTGACGTCGGTTGATGGTACTTGTACCTGATAAAACATTTCTTGAATATCCGCCATAAATGCGACCCGTTCCTTCCTGAACCTGATGAGAACACCGATCAAAGTATTTGACAAATTTGGACCCTGTAGAAGCTGATCATTCAAGGATGTTCCGCCGTACCTTGCCGAACCGTCAAAAACCACTCTTGTTTTCTCGGGCTTAGCCGGGTGCTGAACCGAATGATGGGGAATATACCACATTTTGCCTTCTTCTGGAGGATATGCCATTGACGCTGGCTCGGCGTGACCCTTTTCTAATAGCCCGTTCATGTATTGAGTGTAACGAATGTGGAGGGCTGGGTCTCTTTCCAGTCTCTTTTTGAGACCTATGGCTCGTCTCTCTGCTAGGGCTCTGTTATTTGGAAGCCGAACGCTTTCAGCCTTAAACGGAAGGGCTATTTCATAACTACCGTTCTTCAATTGCACACTCCCTTCTACCTTGGCCTTCCAAAGTTTATCTTCTTGTGACATGTTTTCATACCCCGTCATCGTAGCAGTCTTATCTGTGAAATCATTGTTGAATATTGTGATCATCATTTCTTGTAACTTTTCTGTTTCCAATCGTACTGTGTTCACTTTAACGTCTGCTGCATTGTAACTGACTTCGGACATTACCTTGGGGCCAACCACCGTCCAGCCCAAGCAAGTTTTCAAGGCGTAAGGGCCACCGTTTTGGCTGTGGATTACCTCCCATGGCTCCATTGCTTTCGGGCAGTCGCATCCTATTAATATTCCAATTTTATCCGCCTTTACTTCTGGGATTTCAATTTCTAGATAAGACCACTGTTTCTTCAAACTTGTTCTTGCTACATCTTGGTCTCCAACTGGAATGGTTGGTATCGTATATACTGGTGGTAACGGAAGAGAGTTGTTACCGTTGACATCAGCTACATGTAACCCCGTTACCAGTCGACTTTTAACCGGGCTAGCTGTATGTTCTACTGTGGTAATAGTGAGCAGCGTCTCTTCTCCAGTTTGACCCAACTGACTTCGTAACTCTTCCGTTATGAATGTACTTTGACTGCCGTTATCCAAAAATGCATATGTCTTGACAGGGGCTTTGCCTGAGACGCTTAATTGTACCGGCAAGACTGGTAGAACTGTGCCTGAAGTGACTGCCTTGGTCCCACCACATAATTTGTTTTGTGGAGTACTTGAATTTGGATCGGTACTGACACTGTCATGGTGAGGCGGAAGGGAAGGTCTGGTGACGGGTTTGAATTCCACGTGCAGTAGAGATGGATGCCTTTTGTCACAATGACGACATTGCATTCGCCTTCTACAATGTTTCGATACATGATTTGGACGAAGACAAGCAAAACAAAGTCGTTTCTCCTTTATTTTCTCGATCCTTGCAGATATATCCATCTGAAGTAGAACAGGACATGATTCAATTGTATGACATTCGTCACATGCGTAGCATCGCACGTCTGAATTTGTGGTTGCAGTGTAAAATGTTGATTTGAACGATTTTCCGTGGCTTGATTTTGCATCCATCATTTCTTTCACTCCAAACACTGGGTCGCTGCATATACACACTTGCCGCTCCACAAATTCAACTATATCTCCAAAATCTGACTTCATATTTTGTTGCGAACTTTCAAACACTAGCTGACGCCATTTTTCTTGCAACTGATATGGTAACTTGCCAACGATTTTCTGAAGATTCCTAGGATGATTTACCTCGCTGAGAGCGCCCAGAGATTCCATTGCATTTTTACAGCTTCGAATTATAATTGAAAAATCTTCCAAACAGTCAACATCCAATGATTTCATCTGCGGCCAAGAGAGAATTTTATCAACATAAGCAGAAGAAATGCGATGCTCGTCGCCATACTTGCGATCCAGTGCCGCCCTGGCATCCTTGTAGCCTCTGTCTGGCTGTAAGTGCATATATCCTTTCACGATTTCATGTGGTTTTCCTGTTACGCTTTGAAGCAAGAAATAAAGTCTTTCGGCGTCGTTCTCAGTTTGGGTTTCGATACGGCTTATAAATGAACGGATAAACATAGGGTATTCCATGGGATCACCCTTAAATTTCGTTATTTCGGTCTTCGGTAGGGAACTTCTTCGTTGTTGTCGTAACATAGTTTCTGCCATGTCGTACATTTGCGCACCGCACGTCTTGCTGTGACCAACATCAGAGTGAACAAATTGTGAAGATGTGCCAGGAACCTGAATTTGATGTAAATGAGTTGTTTCATCAGTATTTTCCATTATATCACTCGCAGCGAAATATTTTTCACGGGCATGAATGGCTGCTAATTCTTCTTCAATGTTTAATTGCTCTTGTCGTAATTTTAGACGTAACTCTTCCTCGAGTAGACGCCGTTTTTCTTCAAGAATGCTCGATCGTGCTTCTAGCTCCGCCCTTTTCGCCGTGTCGACGGCTCGCTGATTTTTAATGAAACTTGATGACGAAGACGTTGAAATTTGTGACGCACTATCTTCAGGTTCAATGTCCATTTGTGAAGTCTTGTGTGATGAGATGAGTCTTTTAATGAGGTCGTCTTTCGTTCCTGTTGTTTTTAGTCCCCTTTCTTGCAATAAAATTTTCAACACCTTCTTGGTCTTCGTGTTGTATGCTTCCATCTTCAATTCTCTTATGAAATTTAAGTTACTTTATCTTAAAATCGTCTTATACGACCATATAACTACTAATCTACATTACTTTACTTGTATTGTTTTTAGACGGGCACAATTCAAGTAAATTCAAGCAAGATTGTCTTATGTTATATACTTTAATTCATGCTTGTTTTGTATGAGTTAAACTTTCACAAGACAATAAATTCGGTGCTCTGTAAAATGAAATTTTGATACCTACGTCGAACACTCCGAACTCTACATAAGTCTAAAAACATTCAGTGAGGTAAAGAGGCGGTGCTGCATTAGTTTCAGCACGGAATCAGGTTGCGCCTTTTTACGACCTAAATTTCTCGTGCTCCGTCTGTTAAATAATTTGAAAGGAAAAATGTTATTTCAAAAGATGTAGTTTCCGGCTATGTGTTCTAGTTTTGATATTGTTTTTAGACGGGCACAATTCAAGTAAATTCAAGCAAGATTGTCTTATGTTATATACTTTAATTCATGCTTGTTTTGTATGAGTTAAACTTTCACAAGACAATAAATTCGGTGCTCTGTAAAATGAAATTTTGATACCTACGTCGAACACTCCGAACTCTACATAAGTCTAAAAACAATACAAGTAAAGTAATGTAGATTAGTAGTTATATGGTCGTATAAGACGATTTTAAGATAAAGTAACTTAAATTTCATAAGAGAATTGAAGATGGAAGCATACAACACGAAGACCAAGAAGGTGTTGAAAATTTTATTGCAAGAAAGGGGACTAAAAACAACAGGAACGAAAGACGACCTCATTAAAAGACTCATCTCATCACACAAGACTTCACAAATGGACATTGAACCTGAAGATAGTGCGTCACAAATTTCAACGTCTTCGTCATCAAGTTTCATTAAAAATCAGCGAGCCGTCGACACGGCGAAAAGGGCGGAGCTAGAAGCACGATCGAGCATTCTTGAAGAAAAACGGCGTCTACTCGAGGAAGAGTTACGTCTAAAATTACGACAAGAGCAATTAAACATTGAAGAAGAATTAGCAGCCATTCATGCCCGTGAAAAATATTTCGCTGCGAGTGATATAATGGAAAATACTGATGAAACAACTCATTTACATCAAATTCAGGTTCCTGGCACATCTTCACAATTTGTTCACTCTGATGTTGGTCACAGCAAGACGTGCGGTGCGCAAATGTACGACATGGCAGAAACTATGTTACGACAACAACGAAGAAGTTCCCTACCGAAGACCGAAATAACGAAATTTAAGGGTGATCCCATGGAATACCCTATGTTTATCCGTTCATTTATAAGCCGTATCGAAACCCAAACTGAGAACGACGCCGAAAGACTTTATTTCTTGCTTCAAAGCGTAACAGGAAAACCACATGAAATCGTGAAAGGATATATGCACTTACAGCCAGACAGAGGCTACAAGGATGCCAGGGCGGCACTGGATCGCAAGTATGGCGACGAGCATCGCATTTCTTCTGCTTATGTTGATAAAATTCTCTCTTGGCCGCAGATGAAATCATTGGATGTTGACTGTTTGGAAGATTTTTCAATTCTAATTCGAAGCTGTAAAAATGCAATGGAATCTCTGGGCGCTCTCAGCGAGGTAAATCATCCTAGGAATCTTCAGAAAATCGTTGGCAAGTTACCATATCAGTTGCAAGAAAAATGGCGTCAGCTAGTGTTTGAAAGTTCGCAACAAAATATGAAGTCAGATTTTGGAGATATAGTTGAATTTGTGGAGCGGCAAGTGTGTATATGCAGCGACCCAGTGTTTGGAGTGAAAGAAATGATGGATGCAAAATCAAGCCACGGAAAATCGTTCAAATCAACATTTTACACTGCAACCACAAATTCAGACGTGCGATGCTACGCATGTGACGAATGTCATACAATTGAATCATGTCCTGTTCTACTTCAGATGGATATATCTGCAAGGATCGAGAAAATAAAGGAGAAACGACTTTGTTTTGCTTGTCTTCGTCCAAATCATGTATCGAAACATTGTAGAAGGCGAATGCAATGTCGTCATTGTGACAAAAGGCATCCATCTCTACTGCACGTGGAATTCAAACCCGTCACCAGACCTTCCCTTCCGCCTCACCATGACAGTGTCAGTACCGATCCAAATTCAAGTACTCCACAAAACAAATTATGTGGTGGGACCAAGGCAGTCACTTCAGGCACAGTTCTACCAGTCTTGCCGGTACAATTAAGCGTCTCAGGCAAAGCCCCTGTCAAGACATATGCATTTTTGGATAACGGCAGTCAAAGTACATTCATAACGGAAGAGTTACGAAGTCAGTTGGGTCAAACTGGAGAAGAGACGCTGCTCACTATTACCACAGTAGAACATACAGCTAGCCCGGTTAAAAGTCGACTGGTAACGGGGTTACATGTAGCTGATGTCAACGGTAACAACTCTCTTCCGTTACCACCAGTATATACGATACCAACCATTCCAGTTGGAGACCAAGATGTAGCAAGAACAAGTTTGAAGAAACAGTGGTCTTATCTAGAAATTGAAATCCCAGAAGTAAAGGCGGATAAAATTGGAATATTAATAGGATGCGACTGCCCGAAAGCAATGGAGCCATGGGAGGTAATCCACAGCCAAAACGGTGGCCCTTACGCCTTGAAAACTTGCTTGGGCTGGACGGTGGTTGGCCCCAAGGTAATGTCCGAAGTCAGTTACAATGCAGCAGACGTTAAAGTGAACACAGTACGATTGGAAACAGAAAAGTTACAAGAAATGATGATCACAATATTCAACAATGATTTCACAGATAAGACTGCTACGATGACGGGGTATGAAAACATGTCACAAGAAGATAAACTTTGGAAGGCCAAGGTAGAAGGGAGTGTGCAATTGAAGAACGGTAGTTATGAAATAGCCCTTCCGTTTAAGGCTGAAAGCGTTCGGCTTCCAAATAACAGAGCCCTAGCAGAGAGACGAGCCATAGGTCTCAAAAAGAGACTGGAAAGAGACCCAGCCCTCCACATTCGTTACACTCAATACATGAACGGGCTATTAGAAAAGGGTCACGCCGAGCCAGCGTCAATGGCATATCCTCCAGAAGAAGGCAAAATGTGGTATATTCCCCATCATTCGGTTCAGCACCCGGCTAAGCCCGAGAAAACAAGAGTGGTTTTTGACGGTTCGGCAAGGTACGGCGGAACATCCTTGAATGATCAGCTTCTACAGGGTCCAAATTTGTCAAATACTTTGATCGGTGTTCTCATCAGGTTCAGGAAGGAACGGGTCGCATTTATGGCGGATATTCAAGAAATGTTTTATCAGGTACAAGTACCATCAACCGACGTCAATTTCTACAGATTCCTATGGTGGCCAGAGGGTGATACAACAAGGGAATTGGAGGACTTTGTCATGAAAAAACACATTTTTGGCAGTGTATCGTCTCCGGGTTGTGCCAACTTCGCACTACAAAAATGTGCACAAGACAATCACACGTTCAGTCCGGATGCGGCGAAGACTATACAATATTCTTTTTATATTGATGACTGTCTGAAGTCGGTGGAAAGCATAAATAAGGCAGTGACACTGGTCCGCGAACTCAAGCAAATGTGCGCCATGGGGGGATTTAATCTCACCAAGTTCGTTAGCAATCATCGAGAAGTGACAGAATCGTTACCAGACCATGACAAAACGGAGAATATGAAAGGAGCCGAGCTGGGGTGTGACACAACGGCGGAGCGTGCACTCGGCGTTCTATGGGACTTTCAGCAAGATAGGTTCAGATTCAAGGTGAAAATCCAGTCAAAACCACTCACAAGACGTGGGATTCTTTCGGCAACAAGCTCATTTTTTGACCCATTGGGAATCGCTGCTCCCGTTTTGATGGTGCCAAAATTGATCCTTCAAGAACTATGTACATTGAATCTTGGCTGGGATGACATTATTCCCATGCCTCTGCAACAAAAATGGCTTCGGTGGCACTCCTCCCTTTGCCAGCTGGAACTCTTCAGTGTAGAGCGGTGCATGAAACCAGGAGATTTTGGTCGTGTCTTATCCACACAAATACATCACTTCGCAGATGCTAGCCAAGCTGGTTACGGCGCGGTATCATACCTCCGACAAGTGGATGATAACGGGAAAATCCACTGCTCTTTTCTCATTGGAAAGGCGCGCGTGGCGCCGCTGAAAAGTGTCACCATTCCTCGAATGGAGCTCACTGCTGCGACTTTAGCAGTGCGCCTTGACTTAGTTGTGAAAGAAGAACTCCAAACAGTTGTCGACTCGACAGTTTTCTGGACCGATAGTACAACTGTTCTTCGTTATATCAAGAACAAAACAAGTAGATTTCATATTTATGTAGCAAATCGCATTGGTTACATTCTTGAACACAGCGACGAGAACCAGTGGAAATACGTTACTTCAAAGGTGAATCCTGCTGATGAAGCCTCACGAAGCACAACGGTGGAAAAGTTTTTGAATGAGTCGATGTGGGTTCGTGGGCCAGAGTTCCTGACGCTTCCTGAAGATAAGTGGCCAGAGCAGCCATTCAAAGAACTTGAAACAGTGATGGATGGTGACCCTGAAGTAAAAATGCCAAAACTGGTGTCAGCGACGTCCACCGAAACACAGCCAACTGACAAGCTACTGCAACATTATTCCAACTGGTACCGCCTTAAAAGAGCTGTAGCTTACTATATGCGATTGAAACAAGTCTTGCGTGATCGTATCAAGAAGGAAGAGAAGCCAGAGAGCAGAAACGTCACCAATGGAGGCATAGCGAGTGACTTGTCTGTCGAAGAACTTCAAAGTGCTGAAATGTGCATTGTCAAGTACGTTCAAGCAGGATCCTTTTCAGAAGAGTTGGCCGTTCTTCATTCTCCAGAGCACAAGAAAATAACCAAGAAGAGTAACATCTACCGGCTAGATCCAGTCTGTGAGAGCGGTGTGCTACGGGTCGGTGGTCGACTAAGTCATGCTTACGCCTCAGAAGCATCACACCCAGCGATTCTGCCAGCAAGGTCTCATGTGACTGATTTGATTATCTCAGACACACATCGCAAGATCGGCCACAGTGGACGTCTCCATGTCTTGTCAGTGATTAGGGAACGGTTCTGGATTATTCGCGGAATGGCTGCGGTGCGCCGCGTGCTGTCACGTTGCGTATTCTGTCGCAGACTACACGGCCGTCCTTTAACACAGAAAATGGCTGATCTCCCGCAAGACCGCGTCACCCCGGACTTGACGCCATTCGCGGTCACTGGAGTCGACTTATTCGGACCTTTTTATGTCAAAAGAGGTAGAGCCACAGTGAAACGGTTTGGTGTCATATTTGTGTGCCAAAAAATCCGCGCTGTACATCTGGAAGTTGTACACTCCTTGACGACTCATTCCTTCATAAACGCGTTGCGTCGTTTCATGGCCAGACGAGGGGCAGTAAGGATAATCAGATGTGACAACGGCACAAATTTCGTGGGAGCCCGCCGGGAGCTGAAGGAAGAGATCCGCAACTGGAATCAGCAGCAAATAGAAGACGAACTTCTGCAGAAAGAGGTAAAATGGATTTTTAACGCACCGGGCGCCTCGCACCACGGAGGAACATGGGAACGCCTGATTCGCGAAACGAGGAAAATATTGAACTTTCTGCTGCAGCAAAAGACTTTAGAGGATGAGTGCTTATCCACCTTCATGTGTGAGGTAGAGGCGATTTTGAACGGACGCCCGCTCACACCTGTCTCAGATGACCCAAGGGACTTGGAAGCGCTCACACCTAACCATCTGCTCATCTACCGTTCGGCACAGCCATTGCCACCCGGTATCTTCTCAGAAGCCGACTCGTTTTCAAGAAAGCGATGGAAACTAGTTCAGTACCTTGCGACGGAATTCTGGCGCCGTTGGAAGAAGGAATACGTCAGTTCACTTCAAGTACGACAAAAGTGGATCCAGCCTCAGAGAAATTTGCGTGAAAATGACATGGTTCTCCTGGTAGACGCAGACTCGTCTCGCAACGAATGGAAAATGGGAAGAGTGATCAACGTGTATCCTGACGCAAAGGGCAATGTTCGTGTCGCAGAAGTGAGGACGAGCACCTCCATTCTTAGAAGGCCGATCAGCAAGCTTGTGCTCCTCTTACCAGAAGACGGCGCGAGCACGTGCTGAAACGGGGGAGGGGGTAAAGAGGCGGTGCTGCATTAGTTTCAGCACGGAATCAGGTTGCGCCTTTTTACGACCTAAATTTCTCGTGCTCCGTCTGTGAGGTCAAAGTATTTGACAAATTTGCGTTCCTGGGCGTTCCTCCCTTCTACCTGGGCCTTCCAAAGTTTATCTTCTTGTGACATGTTTTCATACCCCGTCATCGTAGCAGTCTTATCTGTGAAATCATTGTTGAATATTGTGATCATCATTTCTTGTAACTTTTCTGTTTCCAATCGTACTGTGTTCACTTTAACGTCTGCTGCATTGTAACTGACTTCGGACATTACCTTGGGGCCAACCACCGTCCAGCCCAAGCAAGTTTTCAAGGCGTAAGGGCCACCGTTTTGGCTGTGGATTACCTCCCATGGCTCCATTGCTTTCGGGCAGTCGCATCCTATTAATATTCCAATTTTATCCGCCTTTACTTCTGGGATTTCAATTTCTAGATAAGACCACTGTTTCTTCAAACTTGTTCTTGCTACATCTTGGTCTCCAACTGGAATGGTTGGTATCGTATATACTGGTGGTAACGGAAGAGAGTTGTTACCGTTGACATCAGCTACATGTAACCCCGTTACCAGTCGACTTTTAACCGGGCTAGCTGTATGTTCTACTGTGGTAATAGTGAGCAGCGTCTCTTCTCCAGGTTGACCCAACTGACTTCGTAACTCTTCCGTTATGAATGTACTTTGACTGCCGTTATCCAAAAATGCATATGTCTTGACAGGGGCTTTGCCTGAGACGCACCCCAGGTCAGGTGAGGTCAGGCTGATTTTTAGTGTTTTCCACCACTGAGTTTTGAAATAGGGGCTCCAAAACAAGCTCTTAAAAGCTTATGTGAATCCCGAAATCGAAAAGCCTATGCTGTGAATCTGCGCGTAAGCCAGTGCCCGCTGGGGCCCATGAATTTTCAAGCCGACGATGGCGAGGGGGTCTAAACGAGGACCTAACTCGTCCCCTGGACTATATAGTTACAAGACGTCAGCAGTGTTGTGAAGGTCGCAAGGCTACGCTTTGATTATTTTTGGTCCACCAGAGCCCAGAGGTCAGGTGACCAGACACTTTTCCGAGGTCAAAGACAAATTGCCCTTATTTTGGTCCGCGGTCAACGGATAAGCCTCCATAGAGCAAAAACCGTAAAATGAAACGCTTTGTGCGAGAGCCGCTTTCTGAAATATTTTTTAGGCATAATGTTTGTAAAAGCTTTTCATAGCCATCCAACATCATGCCGCCAAACCACCCATCCCCGTTGATCGGTAGTTGGAAATAAAACAAATGAGCGCCAGTTGCGAACAGCGACTGAAAGCTGCTACTATACCCATAACAAGTAATGGTACAGGGACCCGCAGTTGCTACTGTACACATATATTACCGATTTAGAATTGCGCTATTATTTGCTAAGTGCTGGCCATTGGAGAAAGGAAATGTAGTGCAAAGTATGGAGGAATAACACATGTTTGCTCCTAGGACGTATGTTTTGTATAATTCCTCTTACCGCAACAGATATTCTTCCAAAACTACAATCGTGCTATTTTTCCGCGCCGGTTGCCTCCCCAGAGCCCGTCCTTGGTATCGCCTATAGCTTCCGTTCCCGCTACGTGAATGAAAGTCACGTGACTACTACAGGTTTGCGCTCAGTACTAACACACCTAGCCCGAGGGCCGGTCCGTAGCGGGGAGGGGTAGAACGCCAGAGCTCCAGCGCATTGGAGGTGGTGGTGGCCCGTATCATAAAGAGGCAACCGTAAGCAGAACTACAATTGCCGCAGTATAAGATTATGATCAAGTTTTCTCTAGATGTATTGATTGACAAGAAAGTGCAATGCTTATCCGATATAATAAAACAGTGTCCAAGGCCTTGGAAGAACTATAAAACATATTCAGCAACGTATAAATTTCTGATACAGGCCATGACCTTTCACCTTGCCTCCGGGGAGGACCGCTCAGGAAGCCACATACCGAACGAATCGAGGCCTCGCAGCGCGGCGGCAGAGGAGGTGGATAAACCATCGCCAGATCTTTCGGTTACTTATGTTGAAGAGGGGAGGGAGTTGAAGGTGGAGGGTGAGGGCTGTTTTCAACCCACTCACCAATCCTTTCCTTATTAACTTATAGCTTACCGAAAAATGCAACACAATGGTGGCCGTCACGAGATGTAGCGAAGAGTGCCTCAGCCACACCGGTTTTGAGTAAACTTTAAGCATTGGAATTCAGGCCAGTGATCCTGAAGCATTATTTTATTTTTGTCGTGCATAAGCTGGGATGACGTGGTTCAAGTTAATTGCGAAGAAACGGTTTTAGTTTCAGATCATTTATGAGGCTAGTCGCGCCAAATAGTATACGTTTGTTGCAAAATGTCAAATAGAATGTTGACGTGCTATCCAGATGATAGAATTTATTTGATACAAGAAGTCAAAAAGTGGCATCGTTAGTCATCCTGCATACCTATAAATCGATTCGTCACCTTGGTTCGAGCTCAATAGTTCTTTTCGCGGATGATCGGTTTCGTTTTCTTTCTTTTTTTTTGGAGGGGGACAGAAAAATTCCGTTTACTCCTTTATTTACTCCATGGCATACATACTTATGGCTAAGTTTTTTTTCCTCCATCAAAAAGTGACTGTTTTAAGCCTTCCAATAGCTCAAGTTTTCTATCACGGATGAAATCATTTTATCCTTCAGATAATCTGCAAATCACTTACAACTTGAGTAATCAACAAAGAAAAACAATTTCCTACCATTTTTATTCAGCAGAAACAAGCGCAGCTCAGTTTGGTTTTCGACAGCGCAGACAACAATGGCTTACCCGGCTCATTTTCCCCAGGTGAAAATGGCTCATCTTGCCCCACCCGTGGCCATTTTCGATTAATGACACCCGCTAAGGAAAATAACCATGCACCGCAGATAACAACCATCTCATTTTAAAGGCAAAACATGTCTTAGTTATCAGGGGCGATACCACATGTTACCGGGTGCTGAGCGTGAGAACGTTGCCGTCTCACGTGAAAGACTGCAGCATCGTAAGCGAACGGCACATGGAAGCTCAAGTCAATTAGCGCCATAGGAGCTGAGAAACATGGGGTGGCTAAACTTGCCCCTTGGCTCATCTTACCTCACTCTCCCCTATTTGGGGCTCTCAACTTTGATTTTTTAAAGTTTTTTGTCTGTTCATTATAAAAGATGTCAAATTTGCCGTATCATTAAACTTTTATTGAGTTTGTATTTCACACTTATCTAAAATGAACAATTTTGTCACTGGCTTCTTTTATGAATGGAATTGGATGGTCGCATGAATGAACAAATGAATAGCTCCATTTGAGCATCAGCTGAAATCAATCCTAAAATTTAATCTACTAGTCTGCAACGAAAAGGTTTAAAAACCAGTGCAAGTTAGGTGCAGTTTCTAATCTATGCCGTTTTTTATTAAGTGTCTCATAGCTCATTAATCTTGAGCCGCTTCTCTTACGATTCCTTTTATGTGGTGCTTACATTGTTCAAGAAGTTAAAGTATTCGAGCTCGTTGGTCTTAAAAACTGCTATCGAAGTAAATTAAAGTGCTTCGGGCTTCGGCACATAAAAACCAATCGATATTTAACCCTCACCCACTTAGGCATGTCTTTTCAGCGTCTTACATGTAGCGGAGGGGCGTAGAAACCCTCAGCCATTCGGCCCTTGATAAAAATAGCCAGAGCTTCGCTGAAAAAAATAAAAAAGAGCGAGCTGCTCGTGACGAGAGAAATCCGATGATTTGAGGGTCCTGGTAATCGCTGACGAGAGAAAGCCACTTATTTTTATGTCCTGGTCAATGCTGAGATCCTAGGTTACTGGTTGACCTCCCAGAACAGGTTAACCTTCGCCCTGGTGGGGGGGGGGGCCATTTTGGCCCCCCCCCCCCTGTGGTTTTTCAGCGATAACTCAGAAACCACTTGAGTTAGCGCCCTGAAACTTTGTATAGCTGTTTATTCAACATTTTTACATCATGTCCTTTTTTGGGGGGTTCGGGTCAGGTCAGGTCAGGTCACAAGGTCACCAAAACTGACACCACCTCTAAAAAAGTTCAAAGCTCTCTCAAAGGCACAGCTTTTATCCGATCGATGTAAAATTTACAGTACTTGAAGATGTCACCCAGCTCTACAAAATGGCTATCTCGGATTTTTTATAAATGTGACCTAAGGTCAGGTCAGGTCATCGCTGCTCCCCATTATAAGTCAATGGGAGAATCGAAAAGTAGTTGTTTTTCAGCTAAATCGGGCGTGATTGTTCCTATATTTCGTTATTGAAGTGTCTTGGGTCAGCAAATCACAGCCCATGTGAAACCATTTGCTTGTGACCTCGCTGAGGTCACGCTAGGTCATCTCCCTGGTCACCAGAGGTCACCAGCGGTTTTTCTGCACTTACTTGTTATTGAATAGAGATAGAGACTCCGTTCGACGTTTATCGTGTTTGTCTCGTCAATGCGGATCGAATGATATGCAGCATGACCTATTTCGGTAAGGTCATGACCTTGACCTGAGGTCAAATTTTCAAAATGACCTTTCGAGGTCAAACTATATATCATTCGACGCGTCTCGACGAGCCAAGCACGATGGTGCATGAATCGTTTCTCTATTTTCTCGTGAATGCATGCTATAGTTAAAAACATTTTCAACGAAATTTGCCAAGTTGACCTTGCATGACCTCTGTGGGCCAAACCGTTGAGCTGAGGTCAAATCTGACGAACCTTGGCGAAAGAGCTTGAAAAGAGCTATCGATTGCTTTTTTCCGCGGCTCTCTAGCTCTTCTAGTTTCCGAGCTACAGCGGAATATGTCCGGCAACACCGAAAACACTGAAATTTGACCTATGATGACCTCTAGCGACCTCAATATTGACCTTAGCGAAAAAATGACTGAAATACTTTCGAACGTACTTGTTATGGGCTTTCGTTTGCTTTTTTCCGCGTCTTCCTAGCCCTCTTCGTTTTCGAGTTAGACGGGGGGGGGTCATTTTGGCCCCCCCCCACCAGGGCGAAGGTGGCTCAGACCCACACCAGGGCGCGGGTTAATAACCCAAAAGCACGGAAAATTGGGTCCCGCTAGAATTTCTACAAGTGAAGTTTGCTGGGACTTGGCTTGTTTCTAACTCCGAATTTGCACTTGCTTTGATCAAAAATGATGTATCAAAGCATTTGGGGTAGGACGGGTCACGCCAGATCACCCATTAGGCGTTCTGCCGGCTATCCATTAGGGGTACCCATTTTTGGGTCAATTTTTCAAATTTTAGGTGGGGGTGGATTTTCCCATTACTTGGTCTATTCTGATTCCATCTGTGCCAAAAATAGTGAAATCAAACGATTTCTAGGGGTCGCGAATTCAAAATGAAAATGCCAGTTTTAGCGAAAAATCGACCAAATTAATGCTATTTTATTTTGGAACAAGGTTACCATGCTAACAGGTGGGAGTCAATTTTCCCATTATTTGGTCCATTCTGATTCCATCTGTGCCAAAAATAACGAATCCAAACTATTTCTAGAGGTCACGTATTCAAAATGAAAAGGTCAATTTTAGCGGAAAATCGACCAAATTAACATTACTTTATGTTGGGACAAAGTTACCATGCCAACGGTTTGGGGTCGATTTTATCATAATTTGCTCCGTTCTGGATCTAGCAGTGACAGAAATAACGATATCAGACCACTTTTAGGGATCGCGAGCTTGCATTGGAAGTTTTAATTTTACTTGGAAAAATGACCTCATATGAATGGATATAAATGCGCAAAGCCTGAATGTGTTGCATTGCAGTGGTATTCGACGTGCAGCGGTAAAAGAGAGCACCAAAAATATCATTTTGGTCAATGAACAGCATATGCTCATTTACACTCACTGTGGCTTAGACCGTCATTAGTACCTACATATACATATACAAGACCGTAACTCTTAGAACGACTGGCTATGTAGTCAGAGGGCTCAAATCAGTGATCGAAGCTTTCTCATTAGGACCATTTAGTTTTCAATATGTCGTCTTATTCAGCAAAAGAAATGACTGAACCCCAGGACGTAAACAATGAATATTGACACAATCTGGGTGGGAGGGGCATTAAAAGCCGTTACGGATGTGACGATATAACTCGTGTGTCGTATTGTAACGGAAATATGGCATGAAGTAGATAAATAAGTTGTTAATGGCCTATTTATATCTTTAACGAGATGAAAACAGCACTGAAGCTATGCCGGTATGCATGACCTTTGCCAATTCGCTAGCCGACCTCCCCTATAGTCCCGGAGTTGCAGACACGGCTGAGGGAGGGGCGCAAGCTTTACACCACCGCGCCGTTGGGTGACTGCTGTATGAGTGTAGCTTTGCCCCTCTCCCACAAACACCCACACCCACATACATACTTTTGTTTAGACTGTTGACATATTGTTAACTTGAGACGGGTGCAGATATCATGTCATGGAACTAGTGCCTGGTGATGGCCGCTGCCAGCAGCGTCCTTGCAAGATAACGGACCTTACGCTGCACTCTACATGCCCAGTCCAAACCCTCAGATGGTGCTGAACTGAAGTCGAATGGCATTGGCTAAAGCTGGAAATTAGGAAGGTGCCAAGTCTAAACGACTCAGCCAACTCCGAGGCAGATCCGTTTACTGACTCCTGGCATTGCCTGGGGGCCGACACATTGGGTGGGCCATGGACCTTAGGTGGCGGACCTAGTTCTCCTCGTCTTCAGCCTCTGCACGCACACTCTTTTATCCCTCGCCCGTAAACGGCGATCTGCCACCTTCGCCCATGCAGGGGGGGGGGTTGGTGCGACCCCCCCCCCCTTGGCGTTTGAAAACGGAGCGTCGTAGAGCTTAGCGGAAAAGACCAACGGATTGCTCTTGCCGAGATCTCGCGATTGGTGGTATATTTTTTGGTCCTAGGTCAACATTTGACCTACTTTTGACCGGTCAAAGGTCAAATTTTCGGAAAAATAGACTTTTTTCAACTTTCCGCGGCGATTGCGGCAAAACGGTGGGAGATATCGACTTGAAACCTTCACTATCGTGTTCCTTGATCAATTATCTATCGTTTGGTATGTATTTCGTTTCCCTAGCTCTAAAAATGGCGCGTTGGGAGCGCCGGAAGTCGGCAAGGTCACAGTCGGCGGCAGAAATTCGAAAAATCAAAATTTAAATTTTTGAAATCTGATTGTATTTTTGGATTTGGAAGGTCCATTTGCTCCCTATAGAAGCTAATATTGCTGCATATTCCCATTGAGGTGACAAGAATTAGCAAAATAGTGGTTCGGGCGCTTTTCAAAAATAGTACCGGACGCTGTTCCTCTTGTGACGTCATAGCTCCGTGACCTGACCTGACCCGGTCAAGTTTCTCATACCATATGATAGCCAATACTTGCCCCAACATGCATGGGAAGTTTCATCACGATCCATCAACCGATGTCCGTACCACCGGCAGGAAACCTCGGGCGTTGGCACTCAGTTTGTGAAAATCCGGCCGGAGGCTGTTCCCTTTGTGACGTCATAACTCCGTGACCTGACATGACCCGGTCAAATTTTTTTTATCAAAAGATGCGCAAGGTTTGCCCCATAAGGTACCCAAAATTTGGCGGCGCTGCGCGCCGCCGTTTTTGCACTATTTCCGAAAAACCTCAGGGGGGGGGGTTGCACCAACCCCCCCCCCTACATGGGCGAGGGTTATATGACGCCGCGTCCTGGTTACCACCATATACGGCCCATGCAGGATGAAAATCTTCTGCTTCATTAGGTTCTTCAGATTCATACGCCAATCACCTCAGATCACAAGTGATCTGTGCAAGGAGCAGTGAAAGGTCTTCGTCACTTATCAGCTATGCACGTATCAGCGCATGGCTAGTCGCCCGTGGTCGAAAATGCAAAGTCGTAAATGATGTGCAATGTGCATTGTATCGGAACCTCTTACACTTAACCCGCGCCCTGGTGGGGTCTGTTTATAACGCGACCTGGTGGGGGGGGGGGGCTATTTTTTGCCCCCCCCCTCGTATCTCCGAAACTACTGGACGGATCCGCAAAATTCAAACGGCGTTCGAAAGGCCTGTCAAATTTGTGGAGGGAAACCAAATTTCATTGACCTAGGGGTCACCGATGACGTCACAGGTCAGGTCAAAGATGAAATGTTTCACCGTTCACGGGTCTTCTAGGGAATGCGCTATAACACCGAGGAAAACGCATTTTGTTGAGAATCAGCGATAGGGCGTCAGTTGCCTAGTATATATGTTGCTATTAGAGGTCACTGACAATACCAGGTCAGGTCACAGGTCAGGTCACCAAGGGTCACAGGTCAGGTCACATGAGCCCAACTTTACTAAGGTTGTGTGATGCATGTTTTATGGCCAATTTTTCATTTCCAACTCAATGGTGTTGGTTATAAGACTATCAGGTACGGCTTAGGTCACTTTATGGTGAAGTTGAGGTCAAGGTCAGGCCAAAAAAGGTCAAATTTTAAAGTTGATAGTTTTGCATAAAATGGGTATTGATTCGATGCAGCTCGTCACGGGGAGTCTAATGGTGGTCTTTGTTTTGCGCTACGGGGTCTAGAATTGCTAAAAATTGAGTTTGAAAATTTGACGTCATCAATTTTGAACAGTTTTTTTCGCTATAACTTCGCCAAAAAAAGAGGTATCAATCTCAAATTTGGTATGTGGATGGAAGGCCGTAAGGACTATCATATATATTCCGGTTTTTGCAAAATTCAAAAAACTTTTTGGATTTTTCGATTATTATATCCAAAAAACATATTTTTTTATTTTTGGGGGTCAAAAACCAAAAATTTCAAAAATCCGAGATAGCAGTTTTGTAGCCCTGTTGATTCTTCAACTTTTATGTTTCTATCATATTTCTGTATTTGCACAGCTATAGGCCTGACAGCTCTGCCCGCGAAACCCTTTTTTGGGTCGAAAACGGCAGAACATGACGTCACTCTGACGTCATTTCCGGCCAACCTATCATAGCCTTTGGAAAAATTTTGGTCACAATGTGTAAAGTTGTTGTCCGGGAGGGTACTGAAAGTTTGGTGACGATCGGCGCAGCGGTTCTGGAGATATATCGAAACGTCTGGAGGGGGGGGGGGCAAAAAATAGCCCCCCCACCAGGTCGCGGGTTAAGACGTGTACTCGTATCCCCACTGACGGTGACTGAAGAAATGGAATAGTAGGTACATGGTTGGTAGGCATGGAAAGAATCGACGCTTTGGAGTTTATGTTTTTGGATTAGAAGTTGATATTTTTGGGTAGAACACCCAGAGTTATTCTACCGTGTCTCATACGTGTATTACATCGTAGCCGTCAGCGACAGTAGCGGTGGAACACCTTCAATTAAGGGGGGCACTGCCGACTTTTGGTCCCATTCTTTCCATGTAACGCCCCTAGGGCTAATGTTAAAATGCCAAAATCAAAGGGGGGCACGGTGCTCCGGTGCCCTCCCCGTTCCGCCGCCTGTGGTCAGCGATCAGGACGGCGTGTCTTGTGGAAGTATACGGTCAAAATGGTTTGATCGTTTTTGAATTACATGGTTTGAAGTCCATTCGGAGCCATAACCTGTGAGATGTATCCTGAGCTAATTTGCGGAAACTTCAATTGTATGGACACAAAAAGCCTGTCATGAACTGAGATGTGGCAACTGAAACGTCATATTTAAGTTTGACCTCACAGGTCATCAAAGGTCACCAATGCCAAAGGTCACCAAAGGTCACATGAAGGCAGAAGATATAAAAAATGATTACACGCCGACCAGAATGATACCAACAACAGGAGCAAAACATCACGGCGCTTTTCACCAAATGTTGCAATATCGACTTGTATTGATCGCTATATGTATTGATTACAGTAAGGCATTTAACCGGAACCACGTGATGGAGCACATCGATCTGGATGAAAAAGGCGCGCTTAATGACCCCTCTACCCGACTTTCGAAACAAAAAGTTTGCCTTTGGTGCGATTTACTATCAGCGTAAAACAGGCATATTTCTAGGTAAATACGCAAATTTCAATCTCAATTCGCGACCCCTAAACCACTTTTGATTTCAATATTTTTGGCATCATTGGAATCAGGAGCCGCGAAATAATGGGAAAAACCACCCCCACCCTCAAATTTCCAAAATCGGGAAAAATGGGTACCCCTACTATCCATAGAATGTTAACCAGCACTTACAGCCTTGCAACATATTGCATAGGCACTGTAACTGATACCTAAGTATGCCTAGTTTTCAAATGCTAAAATGAGTACTAAATTTCAAGCCAACACTTCCTAAAAACCACAGTAAAAAGGTGTAAATTTAACCCTCGCCCGCATTGGTGTTTTTCCAGCCGCGAACGTATAGGGGGGGGGGGTCCGTTGGACCCCCCCTTGCCGTTTCGACCCTGATCGAGCTAGAGCTTCGCGGAAAAAAAACGAGCGTGTTGCCCGTGACGAGAGGAAGCCGATGATACCTAATTTTAAGGTCCTAGGTCATTAGTTGACCTTGCAGGTCAGGTCAATGACCCAAAAGTCGGGAAAATCGGGACTGTTAGAACGTCGTAAAGTGTGGCTGCTATGGGGTTTTTCGGGGCGCTGATCACGAATATCATGTTAGTTTTGATCACAGATGATGTCTTTATGCATTTAGCCCAGGTCGGGTCAGGTCAGGTCAGGTCAGGTCAACCAGTAGGGGTCCTGCCGGGTATTCCTAGTAGGTGTCAACCGCCTCTGACAGCTTCATAACATGTTACGAAGGCACCAAAACTACTTCGTAAATGTTCATATGGTTGCTAGATTCGAATTCAGCTAAAAAAACTGGCCTAGAAACATGTAAAACTCGAAAAAGTAAACCGAGGTCACCAAAGGTCAATGACCTGACCTGACCTTCAGGTGACTTTGACACCCACCCTAATATGTACATGGGGGCAACATCATATCACATGTTTGAACGCTTGAAACCACGAAAAGACTGCAAACGCGCGGCCAATGCGAGCCGACATACGCCGAATCGCGATTCCGGCCAAACATGGTCTCGAAAACTAGGTCACAGGTCAAAGGTCATTAGAGTCAGGGTCACGAAAATTTCAGGGTAGGTGTAAAATTGATTAACGCGAGAGTACTGAAAGTTTCGTCGCAATCGGCCGCTTTTTACGCGAGTTATTCGCGAAAAACCATGGGGGGGGGTCCGTTCGACCCTCCCCCTATACGGGCCAGGGTTAATTAAGGAAGTTAACCGAAATCATTTCAAGTAAATGACCTTAACCTGAGTTTCACGTGACCTTGGCACCCACAACAATCAATGAGACAAACATTAGATAGTATATTTCACATGTTGTCACGTTGCTAATCACGAAACGACTATGGAAACACACAGAAGATGTGCGCTGACTTTCAATTGCTATTCTGGCCTGACATGATCTTGAGAAAAATAATCACAGGTTAAAGGTAATTTGGTTCAGAGATTTAAAATTCTCAGACAAGATGGAAAAATGATAAGGGCTATTTAATTTTCCGGAAAGTTGTAAAATTGATTAACTCCAGGGCACCAAAGAATCGTCGCAATCCTTCGCTTTGCCGCGATTTATTGGTGAAAAACAGGGGGCGCGGTCTACTTACCTCTACTTATATGTGTGGTGAGGGCTAATATTCATTTTATCTGTGTTGATGAATATGCAACAATTTCTACATGAACTGAGACCAGTCCATAAGAGTATGTTTTTCTCACGGACAATGACAAAATAAAAACAATTCGAATAAAACCAAACGTTTCGGACAACAACGTGCCTTCGTCAGTGGAGAAAAATAAGTGTATAGGTTTAACATCGATGAGAACTATATGCGGCACCGTCTCGGTCTGGCTAGCCGGGTTGCCGATAGAATACACAAATGTTTATAAGCTTCCGTGATGTGCTTCAAAGACTGCTGAAAATATATCTTTAAAAAATAAAGATAACTACTTCATCGATTTTAGCGAAAGAAAACATGTATGCCTAATTACTTATTTCTTGCCACTGACGGAGGCACTTTTTTGTGCGAAACGTCTGGTTTTATTCGTATTGTTATTGTATTGTCATTCCCTGTGAGAAAAAAGGATAACTCTTCAGTTAGTAACCATAACAGCGAAACGGCTCAATGTAACACAATTCACTGTGTATACGAAACCTATAATTGTCCCTAAAAATAATCCTATTTACAACTTTTAAAAAGATACAGCCTATACAGCTTAGGCATACAATTTTTTTCTGCATTCATTAAGATAATATTCATTTATCTCCACAGAATATGGTAAATTAGTGCTGCTGAAGTTCGCTTTCGAAGCGTCTCCTCCAAGCATTCCACAGCTCTCGTGCCATTTTGGATCACGAAACATGGCTGGGCGCAGGACAGGCCGTCTGCGAGCTTGGACGGACCACGTGACCACCTCCTCCCCTCCCCCTCACTCCCGTCCCCTTCCCCAGCAGGGCGTCCGATCTAACCGCGCCCCAGGCAGTCGGCTCGGTCCGACCCTCCCCTGGTCGAGCCACGGCCGCCTGAGTTTGTGCCGAGTGCAAAACTGAAGCAGTAACTAGCGCCGGAACTAGTAGTCAGCACGACCATCGTCAGATGGCAGGAGTAAATGGAATAAGCGGTTCCAGGTTTCAGAAGGAATGGGGCAGGAAAAAGCGCTGAAAACAATGTTTTGCTGATATAGCCATAAAATGTTCACTGAATTAGGAGAGCAGCACATCAGTTTAAAGCCCTTCAGATGGTGGTTTTAATAAGCACACGATCATTTCCCAATTCGCCTCCAACGGTGTCACAGGCAAAGAATACGCTGAAATACTAGTGTGTACAGAAGCAACTGCGGGTCCCTGTACAAAAATAATCCTGCGACCTCGGGAAGATAATGCCTGCAAGAAACATCGCAAGCTTCGTCTGTTACTTCAATATGTTTGAATGCTATTGACCCTCGCCCCGTTGGGGGGGGGGGGGCATTTTGGCCCCCCTGTGGTTTTTCCTGAAAAGCAAGAAAACGGCGGCGCGCAGCGCCGCCAAATTTTCAGTACCTTCCCGGGCATCAATTTGTCACCTCACACCAAATTTCAAGTCTTAGGTCACCTTAGGTCAGGAGTTATTGAGGTCAAACTGAGGTCATGTTGGAGCAAAAATGAGCAAAAAACATGCAATCTTGAAACGCTCACCAAATCTACAGTTATCAAGCAATTTCAAAGTTCTTTATATGGTCTAAGAGACAAAAAGCAGCGCTACAAAATTGCTATCTCGGATTTTCAAAATTTTGGGTTTTTGACCCAAAAAAATTAAAAATTGATTTTCTTAGAAAAACTAAAAACAAATCCAATTTTTTTTCCGAATTTAAAAAAAAACGGGATATTTGTGATAGTCCCTGCGCTCTTCTATATACGTACCAAATTTCAGATCGAAAGCTCGTTTTTTTGGCCAAGTTATAGCGAAAAAAACTGTTCAAAAATGATAACGTCAAATTTTGAACTAAATTTTTAGCGATTCTAGACCACGTACGGCAAAACAAAGACCACCATTGAACTCCCCGTGACTAGCTGCATCGACTCGATACCTACCCATTTTATGCAAAAATATTTACTTTAAAATTTGACCTAATTTGACCTGACCTTGACCAAAACGTGACATAAGCTGGCCCCAAAGGCTGCCTGACCCACATAATCGCATTTGTCATGTAAAATGGACCATAAAACATGTATCACACGACACTTTCATATTGTGACCCCCCGTGACCTGACCTCTGTGACCTGACCTGGTATCAGTGACCTCAAATAGCAAAATATGTGTTTGAAGTACATTTCCCCATCGATGATTTTCAATGAAATGCATTTTACTCGATGTTACAACGCATTTCTTGAAATGTCTGTAAACGGTGAAAATTGGACCTTTGACCTGACCTGTGACGTCATCGGTTTGACCTAGGTCAAAAAATTGGGTCACAAGGTAGTTCCTTGATAGGGCTATCCAAGACCGTTTGCCGCTTGTCGCTAGGTTACGTGGTTCTCGAGATCTTAGGGGGGGAGCCAAAATGCCCCCCCCCCCCCAACAGGGCGCGTTGCTCGGCAGAGCCCAACGGGGTGCGGGTTAACCGTCCGTGAGGCAGATCCATCCTAAATTTATTATCGACCAAGGAAAAAAAGCATTCGACAGCATGAGAAGACAAAGTGAAATCAGCTTCTGCCAGATCCCAAGATATGCAGCGCAAATCACAAGATCCCAATGTTAATGTTCAAATCCCAAGATCTTGGGACAAATCCCAAGGAATGGCATCGCTGCCTCTGAGGGAACTTCAGTGGCGTTCAAGCGCCCACGTTGACCGCTAAGAGCCTACATCAACCTCTGAGGCCCCACATCTGGTCTATGAGGGGCCCTAACCGGCCTCAGGGGCCCCAACCGGCGTCTGAGGGTCTCACACCGGTCTCTGGTGGCCTTATTTCTGTCTCTGGTGTTCCAAGACGAACCTTTAGGTGCCAATGAGGGCCCCGCACTGGCTGCTGAAGACCCGATGCCGGCCTCTAAGGGCCTGCATTGGCCTCTGAGGAGGGCCCATCTTGGCCTTTGAGGGCCCTCTGCTGGCCTCTGGGGTCCAACGACGGCTCATGCCGGTCTTTTAGGGCCCCACGCTGACCTCTGAGGGCCCATGTTGGCCTGTAATGAGTAAGGACCCACATTAGCCTCTGAGAGCCCAACTCGGTCTCTGATGGTCTCAAACTACTGGCCTTTGTAGTTTGCAGGCCCTGTACTGGTCTCTTAGGGCCTAAAACTGGCCTCTACGTGAAAACATACATGGGAGGGTTTCTGAAGATCAGAGGGCTCACGCAGTCTCCGGCACAGCCTTACGTTGGTCCTGATCGAGATTACTTTACGTCCTGATGGTCCCGCGCAGATTCCCTCATATTTCGACGTCGGGACCCCATGAGCCGGTGTGGGTCCTGGGGCTGGCAGAGACTGATGAAGTCCTTAGGGCTCAGGGTCAGTCTTTTTAGCAGTAGGACTAGGCAGGTTGAGTGAGCCCCAATAGAGCCGTTGCGAAGCCCCGCGGAGTCACGCGCGGCCCTCAGATGCCAATTTTGAAAGCTCGGAACCTGTGGGGGTCTCCAGAGGTCGGTGTACCTACGCTCTCCCGCCGCCACACAACTAGGTACCTATATGGGTAAATGTCATAGTCTGAAAATGCTCTCTGGGTTTCACATGCTTGTTCAAAGCAAGAGGTATCTGTACTTTTCGGAATTGTTTTATAGTGGTAAGGTCATGAATCCGCGTGCCTGACCTTCCAGTATACCTAATAGGTATACTGGAATACCTATGCTACACCGATCCGCGTCATGGTGCAGTGGCCCGACCGGTGGAAGCACCGTGGGACGGGAAATGGAACTGGTGATTTTGCCTTAAATTGAGCTTAAATATTTCACGTAAGAATGAGATGGACGAAGCATAAGTAATGCCAACTGCGCGGCGCCTCGTGGACGTAAAAAATAGCCGATCAGCCCCCCCCCCCCTCCGGTGACGGATAAATGTTATGTCCCGCGAGTGTGACTTTGGCCCCCCCCCTTTTGCTAGCGGCTGCGACCGCCAGTGGAGGGGGACACCCGGCCGGCCAACCCATCACTACACCTGGCACCTGCTGGCCTTTTGTGGGGAACAACGGCAAATTAAAACATACACAACCACTGCCATGCATGGACATACACGGACTACAGAAAAACAAAACGGTGATGAAAACAGTCGACATACCACCATCTCAGACCCAAACGATACAGCGAACACGAAATCGTAAGCCATCAGAGTCCCATCACTGCACTGGCTGGCCGTCGATATAGCGACTCCGTCAGCTGACCTTAAGAGAGCCATCCGTTGCTGAACTCAGATAGCTCAGGGACTCAGTCGGCTGACCCAGGGCCTCAGTCGGCTGACTCAGGCAGGGACCTCAGTCGGCCCCACCAGTTGCCGGCCTCCGGTGCCGGTCAGCCGGCCGACCTCCGGGCTCTCCGTGCCACCTCCCGGCACGACCGGCCGTCCGACTAACGAAGCACCTCCTGCTGAGCACCTGGGCAGCTGCACGCTAATGACCGCGGCCCGCGGCCGGGCAGCGCCGGGCCAGGGCTACGGGCAGGCCACGGACCGTGGCACGGATCACCACCACACGGTCCTACAGAGCCGGGAGCAGCCTCAGCGGCCGGGCAGTGCCGGGCCAGGGCTATGGGCAGGCCACGGACCGTGGCACGGATCACCACCACGCGGTCCTACAGAGCCGGGAGCAGCCTCAGCGGGCGGGCAGTGCCGGGCCAGGGCTATGGGCAGGCCACGGACCGTGGCACGGATCACCACCACGCGGTCCTACAGAGCCGGGAGCAGCCTCAGCGGGCGGGCAGTGCCGGGCCAGGGCTACGGGCAGGCCACGGACCGTGGCACGGACCACCACCACACGGTCCTACAGAGCCGGGAGCAGCCTCAGCGGCCGGGCAGTGCCGGGCCAGGGCTACGGGCAGGCCACGGACCGTGGCACGGATCACCACCACGCGGTCCTACAGAGCCGGGAGCAGCCTCAGCGGGCGGGCAGTGCCGGGCCAGGGCTACGGGCAGGCCACGGACCGTGGCACGGATCACCACCACGCGGTCCTACAGAGCCGGGAGCAGCCTCAGCGGCCGGGCAGTGCCGGGCCAGGGCTACGGGCAGGCCACGGACCGTGGCACGGATCACCACCACGCGGTCCTACAGAGCCGGGAGCAGCCTCAGCGGGCGGCGGGCGGCGGCGGCGGCCCGGGCTACGGGCAGGCCACGGACCGTGGCACGGATCACCACCACGCGGTCCTACAGAGCCGGGAGCAGCCTCAGCGGGCGGGCAGTGCCGGGCCAGGGCTACGGGCAGGCCACGGACCGTGGCACGGATCACCACCACGCGGTCCTACAGAGCCGGGAGCAGCCTCAGCGGCCGGGCAGTGCCGGGCCAGGGCTACGGGCAGGCCACGGACCGTGGCACGGATCACCACCACGCGGTCCTACAGAGCCGGGAGCAGCCTCAGCGGCCGGGCAGTGCCGGGCCAGGGCTATGGGCAGGCCACGGACCGTGGCACGGACCACCACCACACGGTCCTACAGAGCCGGGAGCAGCCTCAGCGGGCGGGCAGTGCCGGGCCAGGGCTACGGGCAGGCCACGGACCGTGGCACGGATCACCACCACGCGGTCCTACAGAGCCGGGAGCAGCCTCAGCGGGCGGGCAGTGCCGGGCCAGGGCTACGGGCAGGCCACGGACCGTGGCACGGATCACCACCACGCGGTCCTACAGAGCCGGGAGCAGCCTCAGCGGGCAGGCAGTGCCGGGCCAGGGCTACGGGCAGGCCACGGACCGTGGCACGGATCACCACCACACGGTCCTACAGAGCCGGGAGCAGCCTCAGCGGGCGGGCAGTGCCGGGCCAGGGCTATGGGCAGGCCACGGACCGTGGCACGGATCACCACCACGCGGTCCTACAGAGCCGGGAGCAGCCTCAGCGGGCGGGCAGTGCCGGGCCAGGGCTACGGGCAGGCCACGGACCGTGGCACGGATCACCACCACGCGGTCCTACAGAGCCGGGAGCAGCCTCAGCGGGCGGCGGGCGGCGGCGGCGGCCCGGGCTACGGGCAGGTTGTCGGCGACTTTCGGGGTGCGGTTTACAGCTGACAGACGTCGCCTGGAGCCGAGAGCCGACGGAGCTGCCCCTCCTGGAGCCGAGAGCTGACGGAGCTGCCCCTCCCGGAGCCGAGAGCTGACGGAGCTGCCCCTCCTGGAGCCGAGAGCTGACGGAGCTGCCCCTCCCGGAGCCGAGAGCTGACGGAGCAGTCTCGGTCCGGCCCGGGTATTTCGGGGACGGTCGATTTTCCGACCGCGCCCGCCCCCACCCCACTCCCTCCCCTCTGAGACCGCTGCCTCTGGCGCTCTCAGCTGGACTGAAACCACCCACCCACCCACCCCACCCCGGCCCGGCCCGGCCCGGCTGCCCGGGAGGACAGGAGTCCGACTCCCGTCACAGGACCATCACTGGACCGTCATACGACCACACTGGTCCGTCAGAGGACCATCACTGGACCGTCATACGACCACACTGGTCCGTCAGAGGACCACACTGGACCGTCATACGACCACACTGGTCCGTCAGAGGGCCATCATAGGACCACACTGGACCTTTGTTTGTTTGTTAATTGGGGCTTTAGGGCGCGCCGACTACTTAGGTCATTTTGCGCCCATTTCACCACACTGGACCGTCATACGACCACACTGGACCGCCGGAGTTCCTTTTGTTACCATCTGACGGCTGACCTCTGAAACCGCAAGTGACTGTCAGGTGACTGCCATCGGCGAATTCTGAATCTGCTCTCCGTTCCTCTACCTCTCATGCCCGCATTACCACGTCCCTTTGCCCCCTATCACCCCGTCACTCTCTCTGTCTCGCTGCGTTCCTCTCTCCACTTCAACCGTTCCTCTGCCCGTATTAGCCCGTTTCCTGTCCATATTTCTCCGTTCCTCTTCCCGTAGCTATCCGTCCCCTTGCCAGACTCACCCTCTCCCTCTGCCCGTATCACCCCTCCCTCCCTCAGCCGCACCCCTCCGTCCCTCAGCCGCACCCCTCCGTCCCTCAGCCGCACCCCTCCGTCCCTCTGCCGGCGGCCAGGCCCTCTGCCAGCCCGGGCCGCGGCCGGCCCGCCGCGCGGCGGTCACAGGAAGCCCTCAAAGCTCGGCCGGAGTCCGCCGCACGAATCGGGCCTCCGCGCCGCCGCCCCGCCCGGGCAGGCGCCATCCAACAAACTACGTCACCGCCGGATATCTACGCCGCCACGTTAAAACAGGCGGCCGGTGAGATCGGCCGTAGCGCTCGCTGACGCGGCCCGGCGCGGTGGGAAGACTGGGCTCCTCTGCCGGCAGCAGAGACGCCGCTGCTGGTGCCGCCGGTAGTGCAGCGGACGGTACCCATTGACGCAGTACCTGACCGCGGTCGGGTCCAGACTGCTTCCTTGGTACGGCAATACGCAGCTCTGGGGCCCGGTGTATGTGAGGCGGGCCCGCTATCGCCGACCCTATCGGCCTGGCTCGGCCCGGTCCGGTCGGTCCACCGTATGTAGCATGCAGTGTGTACTGTGCGCCCACGGCACATATCGTGCCCACAGTCCCCTGTGACCGACCGTCGTGTGGGCGCCACAGCCGCGGCGCGCCACGGGAGACATTCAGGAGAGCTTCAGCGATCAACTGTCACGAAAGGGACACACAAAAAGATCTTCAAGCAACGCAGAATGACATCACAGCCTAAGGAAATATCATGTAAAGCAGAGGCAGTAACCATACATCGTCACGGCAGTCGGCACCCACCCACTGTATTGCTGCACACTGGAATCAGTTGCAGGACTGTCCGGTGGGGCGCGACTGTGTACAGCTGTGGAGTCAGGTGCCCAGAGCTCAGAGGGCCAGCCACCAGCCGGTTCACAGAGTCCGACAGTGGACCGACGTCAGCTGATCGGACCCCAGCGTCAGGTGACATCAGCTGATCGGCCCCCCGCTGACGTCAGCGGGGGGCCAGCGTCAGTCAGCTGATATCAGCTGATCCGCAGCCGGTGACGTCACCGCAGCAGACAAAGGCCCGACTTTCTCGCTCTCAGAGTTGGGCCGACACGCAACTGGTCACAAAAACTGGCCTCCGTTCGGCCGGCCGACCCAAACAGCGGCGCCCGCGCCGTCCCGGCCAGCTCAGCACCCGCGCAACGCGGGCAGCGGCGAGACAACGGCCACGGATAGCTGCTAATTATGGTTAGCCCAGCGCAACAGCTAGCTGGCTCCTAAAAACCGCTTACTCTCCGCCACTGCTAGACGTAACTACGGCTGGCTCCCAACTGTTGCGGCTCCCAGTCACGGCTAGACTTCAGTCTAGGCTAGCTCCCAGCCTCAGCTTTATCTCGATAGCAGCTGCCCGGCGTGGCTACCTCCGCTGGTGCAGCCCCGTGAGATGACTGCCGAGATACAGTCCCTCCCGGCCCCGCTGCGGGCTACACCCGTATGACTCAGTCCACCCCCACCCACCTGTGGGCCACTCGCGCCCCGTCCGCCGGCCTCCTGACACCGGGCCGAGCGCGCCGCCGCCGCGGGGAGCCCCGGCAGGGGAAGTGACCGGTACACCACACAGCCGCTCCCCACACCCACACACAGAGGCACACTCACAGCCACTCAGCCCCGCCGCCGGCCGGGCCGCCACTGTTCACCGGCCGACCGACCGGCGGCGGCGGCGGCGGCGGCGCGCAGCTCGATCCGGTGACGTCAGCCGGCGGTGACGTCACCCGGCGGTGGGCGGGGCCGAGGGCAGCTGCCGAGGGGTGGACGGACGGACGGACGGACGGACGGCTGTACGACTCAGTATTGTAGTACAGACTGCAGATACGGCCCGATCACGGGGTCAAAGTCCCCATGGTGTTGGGTTAGGCCCTTCCGTTACATCATCTTAGGGCCGTGTGATAGGATGATAAGGGGGAGGCGATGGTCTGACTCGACCCGCGGCTCTGGTACGGAGCGGACGGAGCGGCCAGCCAGCCGCTCAAACGGCCAACCCGCAGGAGTTGGCCGTTTCCATTACCAGGCCGAACACGGTCCGAAAAACGGTCCGCAAAACATAGACAGGTACCCAATACCCAAAGGTAAGCACAATGATCAGCTATGCTGTCGGCAGACAACAGCACATTTTGTGTGTGCAAAAGTGAAAACGATGTTTCACCGGTCCAAGACAAAACGACCGAAAGAATGAAAAGCTGCAATGAAATTGCAATGATCGAATGAGATATTGGCTTTGTTGCAACCGAAAAAATATGAATACCCAATCGACCACTTTGTTAACACACACATAACATCATACGAGTTTGGATGTCGTAAATGCAAGGACCAAACGGCAGCATCAGCCATCAACAGTGTTCGTTTTGCAGGGTGGAACAGGGCAGGGGCGGGGTGGGGTGAATGCATGGATGATCCCGACACTGTGCTTCATTAGCGTGCCAATCACCTTCCCGCCTTTCGCACAGATCCCCCACAATTACTCTCCTCAGCGAGATCCCCCTGGCCAAAACGGAGTGTTTTGTCAGCGCGCGCCACTAGCATATATGTCCGTCTCCCGTTAAGGGCCACACAGGACACCCGGCTGAGTATGAAGGTATGATGAAGTCTGCTCGTCGGCCAGTACGTAAGTGGTCGCGTTCACCGCCCACCGCCCACTGAAAGTCGCGAGCACCAAAATACCTGCCAAGGTGGATTGCGATTTACCTGCTGCCTTGCAGCTGAGCGCCACTCGAAACACTACCATGGCAATAGATAATACCCTGGCCTTCTTCCAGAGAGGAGGTGTGGGCTCGCGTTAGCAGTTGGTGCCGGAGAATAATATCACCGCAGGTTTACTGCCACCGGCGAACATTGAAAACAGTGTGCCGATTCTACCTAGGTATCCTACAGGTATTTTGTATATAGGTGCTCATATATGTAGGGGAGAGAACCTTTAGAGCCGCTGACACACACACTACTCTCTCCTCTCTCTCTTTCTTTCTCTCTTTCTCTCTCTCTCTCTCTCTCTCTCTCTCTCTCTCTCTCTCTCTCTCTCTCTCTCTCTCTCTCTCTCTCTCTCTCTCTCACTCTCTCCCCGCTCTCACCGGCAGCTGGTATCTGGCGCACTCCTCCTCTCGCTGGTTTCTGGGGAAGTAGTGCGGCAGTAGCACCTCGTATATCCCGGCGTCCATGGCGTCCACAGTGAGTACGAGTAGTGGCCCCGACGGGTCGGCGAAACGCTCCAGGAACCGGCGCACAGTGCCTGAAACACCGGGGTAACAGATATACATTATACTTCACACCGTCCCTGAAACGGAATAACAGGGCAACAGCACACCGGTGCAGTACGAGACTGGAATGGGGTAACAGGGAACATCGCAGCGTGACTGAACATCGGGGTCACAAAGACACGTCACACCGGCGCCTCGCACCTTGAATAGGGAAAATTCACACCACATCTTCAGATACACTGCCTAAACCCCCAACTTGATACACTGGGAAACAACAAAATACACATAAACTGCAGTTCATATAGCAAGCCACAGCACCGCCGAACACCACATCAGTTACCAAACGCCCGAACTGAGTCAGCTTGCCGCACGTGTTCGACGTCTATGCTGATTGCTGAGTGTCCAAGTCTGATCAATGTCGGACACTGACACGGTGGCTATGAATGACGGCTTGACGATTGACGACCGACGGTAACTTTGAGGCCATGCATGATTGACATTGTGAAATCTGGATGACCTAATCTGGCTTGCAAATTCTAAAGGAAAAAGGATCAGGGGTCGATAGCAGAGATTTGTGATACAAATTACCGAAATATGATTTTGAAATACAAAGTGTGGATTCAACAGCCGTAGGTATCTTTTGGATAATCTTTCGAACGCAGCCGCCGTCCTTTCGGATAAGAGGAGTGCAGTGTGCGCATGGATGTACATGATAGCGGACAGGGTACCTCACATCAATGAACTAGCAGTATGAGCGCAGCGTTGTAAAGTCCCGTCGATATCCCAGGCCATGGTAAGTTGCACTAGGGTTGACTATTAAGTAATGGAAGTGCCTTAAGCAATTAAACATTTTTGCACGTGCACACATTTTTTGGGTGTCATTTCATGCGCCGATGTTTTTTTTCTATCCAATGTTGAAATCCACATGTCCTTAGCTACTTTTTGCTATAAGCTATCGTCGTTTTCCCAAGAGACCACCCGAACCTGTGGCGCACCACCTGGCAATGGCCAAAACCGCGCGCCAGCGCCGAGTGCAAGGTCATTAGAGCTCAGTTTGTCGTAGGGAAAAGGCCTACCAAGATCAGAAGATTTCTTTTTTAAGTGTATGGAGCGACGCATCCTCCCCACAGACGATATGTCGGTGGTTTCATCGGTTTGAGAAAGAAAGCACCGATCAGCCTTCTGGCGGCGTTCCAGGAGTGGGTCAAGACGAGGCTGGAACGGTGTGTGATGCTTGAAGGCGATTATGTGGAGTAGTGTATGCTGTCATTTATCGTGCCTATGTGCATTTTTTGATGAAAATATAGCAATTGTCCATTGTGTAGCCATAACAATAAGCCACTAAGCTCTTGATGATCTCGCGCTGGCACTTGGCGCGCGATTTTGGCCATTGCCAGACTCCTTTTTCATGGTGCGCCGCAGGTTCGGGTGGTCTCTTGGGAAAACGACGATATCTTGGAGCAAGAAGTAGCTAAGGACATGTGGTCTTCGCCATTGGATAGAAAAAACATCGGCGCATGAAATGACACCCAAAAATTATGTGCACGTGCGATAACGTTTAATTGCTCCCACCTTAACATTAGTTTTGAGTTGAGATAGCCAAATTGGTGGCCATGGCCTGCAAATACCGGTTTGGGCACTCACAACATCGAAAAATGCTTTAATTCGAAGATATGGAATTTCAAACTTGCAGTTTTCGGATTCTAAGGGGCTAATGCATTGGAATGCCCCCTTAGAATTTGTGACGTCAGCGGAGATCTAACGATTTTTAAATCTTTGACTAAAACCATCGTTAACACGTGGTGGTATACGCTGCTTTGCGCGCAACGTCTGCCGCACTTTAAGGCTGCCAAATTATTGCTTCCAAATAAAGTCGCTAGTAACAGGGGAGATCCCAAAAAGTAAACAAAAGTAAAAGCCTAATATCTTGAAAACCAGTGAATATTTTTCGGTGAAATTTGGTAGATATTCGTTTTCGCTCTTTCTGAACCAAGGGACATCACTTTCATGCCAATTCATTAACTTTTTTGAAGGTGGGAGGGTCCCTTTAAGGCACTTCCATTACTTAATAGTCAACCCTAGTAGTAGATTATTTCCCCGCACCCTAGGAGCCCACCCTGGTACTGTGACTCGTGGCGACATCTGCGTCCGCACTGTACGGGGTTTCTATATCCAGAGGTCAGCACCTTGCAAGCCCCTGGCCTAGTCTTCTCGGCGTTGCTTGCATTTGCACTGAATACGCCAGCAATGGGATTTAATCTCGATGTTGACGACGTTCTATCAAATCGCCTAAACTTGTAGTCAAATTATTGGAACAATCAGTTTTTAGAAAACGCAGATAACACATTTCATCCAATGAAAGCGTCATGCTGATTGGGCTAGGATATAGGTCAGTTGTAGCACAAGCAGTGATTGTGATACAGCAATTACAGCAGAACAATGCATTCCGCACCTTAAAATGAGAGGTTCAAAGAATGAAACACAAACGGAACATAACCCGAATTATTTTAAACGCTCACAAAGTGTGGACCTCACAATGCATCCACTGGCGCCCAGAGTAGCACTACTGAGCGTCTCTCCTTTACCCGGTGTCTGCCTGACCGCGGCACACACGGAGCGCGCTGTGGGCGCCGCACGGAGCGTCTCTGGTACTCAGGGAGCGCACTGTGGGCGCCGTCTCTGGTACTCACGGAGCGTCTCTGGTACTCACGGAGCGTCTCTGGTACTCACGGAGCGCGATGTGGGCGCCTCACGGAGCGTCTCTGGTACTCAGGGAGCGTCTCTGGTACTCACGGAGCGTCTCTGGTACTCAGGGAGCGTCTCTGGTACTCAGGGAGCGTCTCTGGTACTCACGGAGCGTCTCTGGTACTCACGGAGCGTCTCTGGTACTCACGGAGCGCGATGTGGGCGCCGACGTCCGGCGGAAAGCCGCGGCGCGACGAGTGGAGGCAGGGCAGGCCGACACTGGCCAGCCGGTGGTCGCAGACCAGCTGCAGCACCTCACTGAAACACAGAGAGACAGACACTGAGACACAGAGACAGACACTGAAACACAGAGACGGACACTGAGACGGGGGAGAGAAACTCAGTGAGACACAGAGACTCACTGAGACAGGGGACAGAGACTCACTGAGACAGGGGTCAGAGACTCACTGAGACAGGGGACAGAGACTCACTGAGTCAGGGGACAGAGACTCACTGAGACAGGGGTCAGAGACTCACTGAGACAGGGGTCAGAGACTCACTGAGACAGGGGTCAGAGACTCACTGAGACAGGGGACAGAGACTCACTGAGTCAGGGGACAGAGACTCACTGAGACAGGGGTCAGAGACTCACTGAGACAGGGGTCAGAGACTCACTGAGACAGGGGTCAGAGACTCACTGAGACAGGGGTCAGAGACTCACTGAGACAGGGGACAGAGACTCACTGAGTCAGGGGACAGAGACTCACTGAGACACAGAGACTCACTGGGACAAGGGAGAGAGAGAAGCAGCGCAGGCCGACACGGCGAGACTCACTGAAACATTTACACTAACGGACAATGAATCCAGAAGAAAGGCTCACGGAAAATGAGGACGGGGAATGGTAATGAGGCAAAAAGGGAGGACGATGCACCTGGCCAATAAATTGGCGTTCACGCCATGAGGCCGCATGTGATCAGCTCTTGGTGAGAGCGGTCTCCGTGAACGTATCGACGTCGGGTCTCGGTTACCACTGGGCCGACGTTGGCTACCTCACCAGTCACCAGTGACCCCCGACACCGAGTGGCGGGCAGGACCAGCGCGCGGCGCTGGCTGGGAGCGGCTCCCGCAGACCTGGGCCCTGGGCACCTTCCGTTGAACACCCCATCGAGAAATATAATACGATGGCGATAGAGTTAGAAGTGGGAGCGAAAATCGGACGGTGTCAGGCCGGTGCCGGGCTGTTATCTCTTGTGTCCGGTCCGGTGTCTGTTCTGTCTGTTCTGTGTCCGGTCTGTGTCTGTTCTGTGTCTGTTCTGTGTCGGGTCTGTGTCGAGTGTGTGCCGGTCCGGTGTCGGTTATGTGTCGGGTTATGTGTGGGGTCTGTATCGGGTCTGTGTTGGATCTGTATCGGGTCTGTATCGGGTCTGTGTTGGATCTGTGGAGGGTCAGTGTTCAGGCACGTAGCCAGGATTTTGCTCAGGGAGGGGCCACAGGTCGCGGCCTAGTGTCGTACCCCCTCCAAAAAGGAAAACTCCTCGGATTCGGCCCACTATTTTTGGGGGTGTGGTGCATCTGTTTTAATTCAATTTTTAAACTTTATTTTATTTTTCGTCTTCAGGGGGGGGGGCATGGCCATATGACCCCCGCGGCCCCCCTTGGCTACGTCCCTGTCAGTGTCGGGTCCGTGTCGGATCAGTGTCGGGTCAGTGTCGGGTCTGTGTCGGGTCTGTGTCGGGTCTGTGTTGGATCTGTGTCGGATCAGTGTCGGGTCTGTGTCGGGTCTGTGTCGGGTCTGTGACGGGTCTGTGTCGGGTCTGTGTCGGATCCGGTGTCGGTGGACGCTAGAGTGACTGGGCTGTCGGTGACACTATGTCAAATACCGACTGGGCATTATCGCCGGACGTCCCACTCCAATAGCAGTGGCACGGTCTCCCTCTCCGCCAGCGCGGCGCACCAGTCGGCGGTCGACTCCGCCTCAGCCCTAGCCCCCCCCCCCCCCCGCCATCATTCACCCCATCGTCACCATTAGCGCTGCCATCCTCTCAACTAATCAAAAGACTCTAGCCCAGTGGAACAAAATAGTGAAGGGGAAACCAAAACGCGGATATCGGGGCGATGACCCTTTACTGTCTCACACCCACCGGCGCTGGCCGCTACAATGACTGTCAAATCGGTTCCTCCCTCTCGCTGGTTTCAAATCACAGAAATTACAGAAAGGAAATGTCGAAATGAATATGACGATGAAGGCTCGTCAGACAATTTATATCCCAAACAACTAGCAATTGTGTTACATTTTTAGCTAGCAGTTATCAGGCCGCCATATTTTTGGCTGCAGTTATTTGCAGAATACTTTGTCACTATCTGACGGCTATTTGACCCCCACTCATTTCAGAGCCGTAAGGGTGGCGATTACATTGGAATTTACAGCTTTATGGAACCCTGCATTCAAGTTGTTAAACGTTTCGCCAAATTCCTCAACATTTACGACGATCAGACCACACTATTCTTAGTCTTCATTGTGGTTCGATTTGAAAACGCATCGAAATGTAGCTGGCGCTTTATCAGTTTCACGAAAAAGAATTAATACGTAAGGCTACAAACCGTTTACGTCAAACTTTAATAGGTGTTTGTCGTTTGCATGTACCGCGAGTTTGTTGGCAATAATGGCAGCATTAAGCATAAGTGTTGAAATGATCGCCACTATGCCAAAAGTAATATTTCGCGCGGTGGTTCGCCATCGGGCGATGCCCCCATCCAACCCCCCTCACCCCCTCCCAATCGGGCGGCGCGGTGCCGCTCGGGACGGACCACCCTCGTCCGTCGGCCGCGGCGCGGCTCTCGGTGCCGCCCCCCCCCCTCCACCCCACCCAGCCACCACCCCCATCCTCCACCGCGGGTCGATACTGATTCGCCCGGGACGGCTACCGGGACGGGACGGCTACCGCAGTGGTCGATAAAACTTCCAACGTACCAACGCTCGTTGGAGCAAGATATTAGCAATACTTGGAAGAGCTGGATACAGTCCGCCCGTCTACATGGATGCTTCCTTACGCCTAAAATACAGCATTGACTTATGACTTTCTAATCGTCCGGTGCTGTTATCGGCTGCTCGGTACCGCGTGTATGTTTCCTCATTCACTCCTGGTCACCCTTCGGTCACCCCTCGCTGGGTCGGGCCAGTCGGCTATTTTTATCCTCTTTCCGGCTAGGCCACCCGCTGAGCTCCCGCCGTGCCGCGCCGTCTGCGAGGGACCTGACCCTTCTGCCGGCAGAGGTTTCTCCAGGTGTCTCCAAGGAGCCATCGTAGCGCTAAGGGTGTGCTCCGCATACACATACATTGATTTTCGCCCTTACTAGCAGGGCCGCTGGCACGCGTTGGCAGCGCCCTGCGGGCATATTTTTCGCTTAGGGTCATTTTGTGGTAAGGAGGATCAGAAAATCACCCTTCCAACTTTCTCCAGGCCTGGGTGTTTTATCGAGCGCGCCTGAAAACGCACAGTGGACCGAAATCACACTTCGATTGCGTTACTTCGTATTAGGTAATACGATCAAAAGTGCGCTCTTTTCTCAATCAATAAGGACAAATGCGTTTAAGTACACATATACACTTTTAAATTAAAAGCTTTAAAATGCTAAATTTCAACATCACTACGCTGATGATAATCGTTAGTTGTTTCAGACTTTGCCGCGAAAACGTAGGCATTCAGATCCACCGTGCGGCCGGTCACCGTTTGCAGTAGTGTGATGGTGTGAGTTGAGTCTGGGGAGTCATGGCCGTGTGGGGAGAAGGTGAGGAGATACCGGTGTGCCGACGCGGCGGATGGCAGTGATTAGACAGTTGTGACCTGGTGTCCTGACCTGAAATGACTGACACCTGAAATTTTCAGGATAGGTGGCAAAAGGCTCATTCCCAGACGTTGTGCCAAATTTTGCGGCGCTACGCGACACCAACTTTTACGCTATTCGCGAAAAAAAACTTAGGGAGGCTGCTTCCCCCTCCCCCCGCCAGGCGAGGGCTAAGTTGGAGACAGTGGTGGGACTAAAGATGTTCGTTGGAGCAACTCCAAGCATTTTATCGACCTGTGGGCTACCGGGACACCTCGGGCCCGGCGGGACGGCTACCGGGACAGACAGGGGACGGCTACCGGGACAGACAGGGGACGGGACGGACACGGGGCGGGACGGCTACCGGGACAGACACGGGACGGCTACCGGGACAGACAGGGGGACGGGACGGCTACCGGGACAGACAGGGGACGGGACGGCTACCGGGACAGACACGGGACGGCTACCGGGACAGACAGGGGACAGACGGAGTACGGACCAGCCGCGGCAATATTTACTCCAAATGACAGAGCTGTCATTGCCGGATGCCATAAGTGGCAGTGCGGGAAAGGACAGTCACTGGGGCGACATTTGTGCCATTTGCAGGCTCTGGATGCCATCAAAACATGTCCGTTATGCGTGCAGCATTGATTACCAGGACCGCTCCAGATGGACGATCTACATTTTCCAAACACAGCACGGCACCGCGATCGGCCGACTAACCCAATGTCGCACTGTTCTACACGGATGGAGGAACAGGCAAACAGAACAGGAAAGCCCTACGGCTTGGCATCCATCATGAAGGCATCCATCATGGCATCCGTCTTTGACTTTGCAGTCATATAACTAGTTGAAGATAAAACACTTCATATTATATAGGTAACCAAACTGTATCAGTTTCCAAAAGTCAACATTTTCCAATGCGCAAAGGTGGTGTGATTGTATATAGACGCCTAGGGCGGCATCGGCTATCGTCCCAGCTATCTGCCAAGTGCCAGGGGCCCGGGATGTTCGGCGTTTCCTGATTCCCAGCCCTCTGGCCAGGGGCCCGGGACGTTCGGCGTTTCCCAGCTCTCTGCCAGGGGCCCGGGATATTCGGCGTTTCCCAGCCCTCTGCCAGGGGCCCGGGACGTTCGGCGTTTCCCAGCTCTCTGCCAGGGGCCCGGGATGTTCGGCGTTTCCCAGCCCTCTGGTCAGGGGTACAGGTCGGGTGTCGGACGGAGAGGACACGCACCGAGAGAGGTTATCCCGGCGTCTGCCCCTCTAAAAAAGGTCACCACCATCTCTCCGAAGCGGTCCGACCTGCATTACTCCTCTGTCATTATTCCTTAACCGCTTCGCTGTGACTATCGCTCATTATCCCATCATAGCCAAAGCGTCTTCGAGGACCTTTGTCACTGCCACCCTTCAAACCGTGTCTCTAGAGCAGTCTCACCGCCTCCCTATAGCGGCCCATCGCCAGCACCGTCCCTCAGAGTGGTCCATCTACCCACAGCGGCACCACGGTCCCCCAGGACGATCCACTACCCACAGCGGCACCACGGTCCCCCAGGACGGTCCACTACCCACAGCGGCACCACGGTCCCCCAGGACGGTCCACTACCCACAGCGGCACCACGGTCCCCCAGGACGATCCACTACCCACAGCGGCACCACGGTACCCCAGGACGGTCTATCTGCCCACAGCGGCACCACGGTCCCCCAGGACGGTCCATCTACCCACAGCGGCACCACGGTCCATCTACCCACAGCGGCACCACGGTCCCCCAGGACGGTCCACTACCCACAGCGGCACCACGGTCCCCCAGGACGGTCCACTACCCACAGCGGCACCACGGTCCCCCAGGACGGTCCATCTACCCACAGCGGCACCACGGTCCCCCAGGACGGTCCACTACCCACAGCGGCACCACGGTCCCCCAGGGCGGTCCATCTACCCACAGCGGCACCACGGTCCCCCAGGACGGTCCACTACCCACAGCGGCACCACGGTCCCCCAGGACGGTCCACTACCCACTGCGGCACCACGGTCCATCTACCAACTGCGGTACCACGGTCCATCTACCCACAGCGGCACCACGGTCCCCCCAGGGCGGTCCATCTACCCACAGCGGCACCACGGTCCCCCAGGACGGTCCACTACCCACAGCGGCACCACGGTCCCCCAGGACGGTCCACTACCCACAGCGGCACCACGGTCCCCCAGAGTGGTCCATCTACCCACAGCGGCACCACGGTCCCCCAGGACGGTCCACTACCCACAGCGGCACCACGGTCCCCCAGGACGATCCACTACCCACAGCGGCACCACGGTCCCCCAGGACGATCCATCTACCCACAGCGGCACCACGGTCCCCCAGGACGATCCACTACCCACAGCGGCACCACGGTCCCCCAGGACGATCCACTACCCACAGCGGCACCACGGTCCCCCCAGGGCGGTCCATCTACCCACAGCGGCACCACGGTCCCCCCAGGGCGGTCCATCTACCCACAGCGGCACCACGGTCCCCCAGGACGATCCACTACCCACAGCGGCACCACGGTCCCCCAGGACGGTCCACTACCCACTGCGGCACCACGGTCCATCTACCAACAGCGGCACCACGGTCCACCTACCCACAGCGGCACCACGGTCCATCTACCCACAGCGGCACCACGGTACCCCAGGACGGTCTATCTGCCCACAGCGGCACCACGGTCCCCCAGGACGGTCCACTACCCACAGCGGCACCACGGTCTATCTACCCACAGCGGCACCACGGTCCCCCAAGACGGTCTATCTACCCACAGCGGCACCACGGTCCCCCCAGGGCGGTCCATCTGCCCACAGCGGCACCACGGTCCCCCAGGACGGTCCACTACCCACAGCGGCACCACGGTCTATCTACCCACAGCGGCACCACGGTCCCCCAAGACGGTCTATCTACCCACAGCGGCACCACGGTCCCCCAGGACGGTCCACTACCCACAGCGGCACCACGGTCCCCCCAGGGCGGTCCATCTACCCACAGCGGCACCACGGTCCCCCAGGACGATCCACTACCCACAGCGGCACCACGGTCTATCTACCCACAGCGGCACCACGGTCCCCCAGGACGGTCCATCTACCCACAGCGGCACCACGGTCCCCCAGGACGGTCCACTACCCACAGCGGCACCACGGTCCCCCCAGGGCGGTCCATCTACCCACAGCGGCACCACGGTCCCCCAGGACGGTCCACTACCCACAGCGGCACCACGGTCCCCCAGGACGGTCCATCTACCCACAGCGGCACCACGGTCCCCCAGGACGATCCACTACCCACAGCGGCACCACGGTCCCCCAGGACGGTCCATCTACCCACAGCGGCACCACGGTCCCCCAGGACGGTCCACTACCCACAGCGGCACCACGGTCCCCCAGGACGATCCATCTACCCACAGCGGCACCACGGTCCCCCAGGACGGTCCATCTACCCACAGCGGCACCACGGTCCCCCAGGACGATCCACTACCCACAGCGGCACCACGGTCCCCCAGGACGGTCCACTACCCACAGCGGTACCACGGTCCCCCAGGACGGTCCACTACCCACAGCGGCACCACGGTCCCCCAGGACGATCCATCTACCCACAGCGGCACCACGGTCCCCCAGGACGGTCCACTACCCACAGCGGCACCACGGTCCCCCAGGACGGTCCATCTACCCACAGCGGCACCACGGTCCCCCAGGACGATCCACTACCCACAGCGGCACCACGGTCCCCCAGGACGGTCCACTACCCACAGCGGCACCACGGTCCCCCAGGACGATCCATCTACCCACAGCGGCACCACGGTCCCCCAGGACGGTCCACTACCCACAGCGGTACCACGGTCCCCCAGGACGGTCCACTACCCACAGCGGCACCACGGTCCCCCAGGACGATCCATCTACCCACAGCGGCACCACGGTCCCCCAGGACGGTCCACTACCCACAGCGGCACCACGGTCCCCCAGGACGGTCCACTACCCACAGCGGCACCACGGTCCCCCCAGGGCGGTCCATCTACCCACAGCGGCACCACGGTCCCCCAGGACGGTCCACTACCCACAGCGGCACCACGGTCCCCCAGGACGGTCCACTACCCACAGCGGCACCACGGTACCCCAGGACGATCCACTACCCACAGCGGCACCACGGTCCATCTACCCACAGCGGTACCACGGTCCATCTACCCACAGCGGCACCACGGTCCCCCAGGACGATCCATCTACCCACAGCGGCACCACGGTACCCCAGGACGATCCACTACCCACAGCGGCACCACGGTCCCCCAGGACGGTCCACTACCCACAGCGGTACCACGGTCCCCCAGGACGGTCCACTACCCACAGCGGCACCACGGTCCCCCAGGACGGTCCACTACCCACAGCGGCACCACGGTACCCCAGGACGATCCACTACCCACTGCGGCACCACGGTCCATCTACCCACAGCGGTACCACGGTCCATCTACCCACAGCGGCACCACGGTCCCCCAGGACGATCCATCTACCCACAGCGGCACCACGGTACCCCAGGACGATCCACTACCCACAGCGGCACCACGGTCCCCCAGGACGGTCCACTACCCACAGCGGTACCACGGTCCCCCAGGACGGTCCACTACCCACAGCGGCACCACGGTCCCCCAGGACGATCCATCTACCCACAGCGGCACCACGGTCCCCCAGGACGGTCCACTACCCACAGCGGCACCACGGTCCCCCAGGACGGTCCATCTACCCACAGCGGCACCACGGTCCCCCAGGACGATCCACTACCCACAGCGGCACCACGGTCCCCCAGGACGGTCCACTACCCACAGCGGCACCACGGTCCCCCAGGACGATCCATCTACCCACAGCGGCACCACGGTCCCCCAGGACGGTCCACTACCCACAGCGGTACCACGGTCCCCCAGGACGGTCCACTACCCACAGCGGCACCACGGTCCCCCAGGACGATCCATCTACCCACAGCGGCACCACGGTCCCCCAGGACGGTCCACTACCCACAGCGGCACCACGGTCCCCCAGGACGGTCCACTACCCACAGCGGCACCACGGTCCCCCAGGACGGTCCACTACCCACAGCGGCACCACGGTCCCCCAGGACGATCCATCTACCCACAGCGGCACCACGGTCCCCCAGGACGGTCCATCTACCCACAGCGGCACCACGGTCCCCCAGGACGGTCCACTACCCACAGCGGCACCACGGTCCCCCAGGGCGGTCCATCTACCCACAGCGGCACCACGGTCCCCCAGGACGGTCCACTACCCACAGCGGCACCACGGTCCCCCAGGACGATCCACTACCCACAGCGGCACCACGGTCCCCCAGGACGGTCCACTACCCACAGCGGTACCACGGTCCATCTACCAACTGCGGTACCACGGTCCATCTACCCACAGCGGTACCACGGTCCATCTACCCACAGCGGCACCACGGTCCCCCCAGGGCGGTCCATCTACCCACAGCGGTACCACGGTCCCCCAGGACGGTCCACTACCCACAGCGGCACCACGGTCCCCCAGGACGGTCCACTACCCACAGCGGTACCACGGTCCCCCAGGACGGTCCACTACCCACAGCGGCACCACGGTCCCCCAGGACGATCCATCTACCCACAGCGGCACCACGGTCCATCTACCCACAGCGGTACCACGGTCCCCCAGGGCGGTCCATCTACCCACAGCGGCACCACGGTCCCCCCAGGGCGGTCCATCTACCCACAGCGGCACCACGGTCCCCCAGGACGGTCCACTACCCACAGCGGCACCACGGTCCCCCAGGACGATCCATCTACCCACAGCGGCACCACGGTACCCCAGGACGGTCCATCTACCCACAGCGGCACCACGGTCCCCCAGGACGATCCACTACCCACAGCGGCACCACGGTCCCCCAGGACGGTCCACTACCCACAGCGGCACCACGGTCCCCCCAGGGCGGTCCATCTACCCACAGCGGCACCACGGTCCCCCAGGACGGTCCACTACCCACAGCGGCACCACGGTCCCCCAGGGCGGTCCATCTACCCACAGCGGCACCACGGTCCCCCAGGACGATCCACTACCCACAGCGGCACCACGGTCCCCCAGGACGGTCCACTACCCACAGCGGCACCACGGTCCCCCAGGACGATCCACTACCCACTGCGGCACCACGGTCCATCTACCAACAGCGGCACCACGGTCCATCTACCCACAGCGGCACCACGGTCCCCCAGGGCGGTCCATCTACCCACAGCGGCACCACGGTCCCCCCAGGGCGGTCCACTACCCACAGCGGCACCACGGTACCCCAGGACGGTCCATCTACCCACAGCGGCACCACGGTCCCCCCAGGACGATCCACTACCCACAGCGGCACCACGGTCCCCCAGGACGATCCATCTACCCACAGCGGCACCACGGTCCCCCAGGACGATCCACTACCCACAGCGGCACCACGGTCCCCCAGGACGGTCCATCTACCCACAGCGGCACCACGGTCCCCCAGGACGGTCCATCTACCCACAGCGGTACCACGGTCCATCTACCCACAGCGGTACCACGGTCCATCTACCCACAGCGGTACCACGGGACGGCCGCATTTTCTCCCAGCGCCCGCCTCGGAGGCCCCTGCAGCACCCAGCACAGCGCCCGCCAGTTATACCCAGCGCAGCGCCCGCCACCACCCAGCGCAGCGCCCGCCGGCACCCAGCGCAGCGCCCGCCGGCACCCAGCGCAGCGCCCGCCACCACCCAGCACAGGGCCCGCCGGCACCCAGCGCAGCGCCCGCCACCACCCAGCGCAGCGCCCGCCAGTTATACCCAGCGCAGCGCCCGCCACCACCCAGCGCAGCGCCCGCCACCACCCAGCGCAGCGCCAGCCGGCACCCAGCGCAGCGCCCGCCAGTTACACCCAGCGCAGCGCCCGCCAGCACCCACCGTGGCTCTCCGCAGCCGAGTCGTCAGCCCAGCCAGCCTCCCACGGTCGGTCCACAGTGGCAGTCCACAGTGACAGTCCACAGTGACAGTCCACAGTGACCGTCCACTGACAGTCGGCAGTGGCGCCGGCTCAGTCCACTGACAGTCGGCAGCCGGGCACACCGGTCCGCGCGGCGCGGCGCTCCGTACTAGAGTCTCGGCCGCCGCCCACCGACTGTCGGCACCGACACCCCCCCCCCCCTCCACCGACCGTCCGCCCCCCACCCCCGAGCGGCCCCGCGGCCCGCGGACGGCGCCGGCCGGACAGACGCGGACACCCCGCGCCGGGTGCAGAGGACACGCCGGGCCGGGTGCAGAGGACGCCCCGGGCCGGCCCCTCCGGGTGTCCAGTCTGACACACAGCGGCGCCGTGTTGTACCACCAGCGGCTGGCGTACGGCGGTGGCCCGGGCGGGGCGGGGCGGGGGCGGGGGCGGGGGCGGGGGCGGGGCGGGGCGGGGCGGGGCGGGGGCGGCCCTCCGTACTACCGGCGGGGCGGGGGCGGGGGCGGGGGCGGGGGCGGGGGCGGGGGCGGGGGGCGGGGGCGGATCGATGCGCGCTGGCAGCCGGCCGGCGCCCGGCGGAAGGATTGGCCACTCGCAACCGCCACCCGAACGGAACTGAGGAGGGAAGGAGGAGGAGGAGGAGGAGGAGGAGGAGGAGGAGGAGGAGGAGGAGGAGGAGGAGGAGGAGGAGGAGGAGGAGGAGGAGGAGGAGGAGGAGGAGGAGGAGAGCGCAGCGCAGAGAGAGAGAGAGAGAGAGAGAGAGAGAGAGAGAGAGAGAGAGAGAGAGAGAGAGAGAGAGAGAGAGAGAGAGAGAGAGAGAGAGAGAGAGAGAGAGAGAGAGAGAGAGAGAGAGAGAGAGAGAGAGAGAGAGAGAGAGAGAGAGAGAGAGAGAGAGAGAGAGAGAGAGAGAGAGAGAGAGAGAGGAGAGAGAGAGAGAG